>NW_010305715.1:60602-92590 GCF_000700745.2 Antrostomus carolinensis
AGGCATGCCTGCCATCTCCCAAAGCAAAGTGTCAGGACATCTCAGGCACTCTTGCAACGAATAGCTAAACCAAAGGGCAAGGGCTTAGTTACAGAACACTAATTTGTTCAGTGCCCAGAGGCATAAAAGCATTTAAAGCCATCCTTGCCTGCAATCTCTCCTCAAGGCTGCGCAAATCATGTTCTTCCACAAAAACTTAGGTAGGACCCACACAGAGATCTTTTCTGTGGCATACAGTTAGTTCCTCATTTTTACCTTACCTAAAGAGAGTGGCATATTTCCTAATGTCTGCCAGGTTTTTTTCCACCTTTTTTTTTTTATAACCCATTAAATTCCATGGTAAAACAAAACTGCATTCAGAGCCTTCAGGACAAATAAAACCAAAAGGATCTCACAAGGAAGCCACAACATGATAAGCAAGATTTTTTTATTGTTTCCTGACACACAGACAGGGATGGTGTGTGGGGTAGAAAAACCAAAGAAACAAATTCTGGCCATCCTCAAATCTATACTGGATGTGAGATCACACCCAATACCAATTGCCAGATTCTCCTCCTGTTTAACTCATATGTGTGCATATTAAATTATTTTATAACCTTAATAAGCTTCTTAGCTACATTCTATTTTAAATAAAAGACATCAATATAGGTATGGCATAGCGTGCAGATCAGCAGAACTCTGCAATGAGAATTATTTGACTGTTATTGATTACATCAAGCCACACACAGATGCAGGAAAAAAAATACAGTTCAGATATACAGCCACCTCAGCTAGATAGACCACACAAAATATCATGTCTCTGCAATATCGCCCTTGCTTGTCGCAACTGTAAAATGGGTGCTTGTCTTTTAATTGCCTCTCCTCAACCTTCAGCTGCTGGCGACAAGGTAGTTTTCTGGGATTCTACTCCTCTGCCAGCCTCCTTCCACTCTGTGGTCAGCTCCTAAGAGGCAGGTGGATTTTTCTCTCCCCCGCTTTAACCATTCCTTTTCTACAAAGCTTCTCTCCCTTCTTCACTTTTTCCTCTCCAGAACAGCTACTGGCAGTGTCCTTATTTCCCTTAAACCTTTCCTGTATTTCTTTCTATTGGCAGCTCTCAGATTGCTAGCCCCAAAAGTGACAAACTATGGGTCAGACTCAAAAATACCATGATACACCCACTACACAAAGCTTAAAAATAACAGCTGTAGTTTGTGGATGTTTCCTGCTTGCTCCCAGTACATGTGTGGTGCTTACAGCACTGCAACTCTCACATCTTTTAATGAGTACAGAAAACTTGGCTACTCTGTGGTATCCTTGGCAGAAATCCCCTGGAGAAATCAGACCCTTTGGGGATTGATACAGCACCTACGCATAGTAAGAGAGAGTGCCCACACCATACAGCACCCACAGGGCTGGCCCATCGTTAGATGAGAACAGCTTTGAACTGGACAGGACAGGATAAAAACCAGTCATCTAACCATGAAAGGCTACACAGCTTGCTTAGCTAGGAGCTAAGGCAGAGCATTACAACTGAAATTCCAATGACCCATTGTGCTCTGTCAGGCCAGAGGGGCAACAGGTTTTCTGGCAGCGTGTGTGGAGCTTCCCAGCTTTTGAAAGCTTCCTGCAATTGTCAACACTGAACCTCACAAGCTTCTCCAGTCATTGCCACAAAGGAAGAGGTGACTCTTCTGATCCAAAGAACAACGCTGCTGGTCAGTGATCAATTACAGTTTTGGAAGAAGGAGACTCCTAACCGACGTATTATCTATTCTACCATGTTAAAAAGCTTGAACAAACTCATGTCCGTATGTACAAATAAGGTGTGCATTGTATGGGTTGACTAAGCAGTCCTAAATATTGGATGTTGAAAAAACTAGGAAAAAAAATCCAATGTCCAGCAAAGGAGCTTGAAAAAATGTCAACAATGGTCAGCTTTAAATCTAAGAGGAGTGTCTAAAAATACAAGAGTGGATGCCTTCTCAACATATAAGCACAAGAAAATGATTCACGTAAATCTAATTATATGTGAAAGAGGTTGTATTTATCTAGTTAAAAGCAAAAAAGCCTAGAGGAAACTCAGAAAAGAGCAAGCCTTAATTCAGTCTGATGTATTTATGTATTCAGGAAAATATTCCTTACAAAAATTAGACTCTATAGTTATAACCAAAATTAATGCAGAGAAATGTCTCATATATATATATATTTGTATATACATATACACACACACGTACATGATTTTCTTAAGGATAAGTAACTTACTTCCAGTAACTGAAGTCTTACTTTTCATTCTGAAATTAATTAAGGGAAAATCCAAGTATTCAGATGTTTAATAATCACACTAAGCAGTATCACAGCCAAACAGAAAAAGAACATAGTTTTTTGCTGAAAATGTGCCAAGAGGAAATAAACAGCTTTCCGGATAAGCAATAATCAACAGCAAACTGCCATGCCATTATGTTTTACAAAGGACAGAGTCGAATGTGTGGAAAGATTAGAACAAAAAAATAAAGCAAGCTATAAAAAGCCCAGATATACAATAGACGAATGAGAAAAGGACATGGCCCAGTGTTCTGCAAAAATGATTCCAATAAATCTGTACTTTGGCAAATAGGAAAAGGAAACAGAAAACATGCAGTAGAATCCAGTTATTTTTCTTTGCTATTTCATTTGACAGCAAAAATATCTAAGGTCATCTCTCATATAAACTTAGTCTAAATAGAAACATTTTACTTCTGTTTATATTAAGACTGGACAGTAAAGTCATTATAGTTTGTTCCTGTGGTGCTCTCCTTTATCATGTATGGTTCCTCACAAAGTAAAGTAATACATTTTCACCTTGGGAAAAAAAAGTTTATATAACACCAATGAGTGTTATAAGTAGTGAAGACAGTTTTACTGGCTTATAAAAATCGAAACAAGAAGACAGGTACCAAAAACTCTATGAAAAGTTACCAATAAACTCATATTATTCACAAGAATACAAAACTCTGAGGATACTAACTTCAAATCATCATCTCTGTCTCCTACTCCACCATAGTTTTGGCAACGTTTATGAGCAGTTTTTCCATCTCTCAAAACTGGTAAGTTCCCATAACATAGTGCCAGTCACCTTTGATGAAAGAAAAAAGCCTTTACAACTCTGACTATTTTTCAAAAGTTTCCATTAGTCTGCAAATAAAAATCACATAGTAGGGTGCTTTTACAGGCTGCATATACACACACACACACACACACACATAGAATTACATTGACAGCAGTTTTTTCCTGAAAAGAAGGAGAAATACCCCAAAATTTCTCAAGGGGTAGATGCTATCTAGTTTTGGATTTAGAGTACCATTACCTGAGTTACAAAATAATATTACTGTTAGAAAGATCTTGGAGTAATCACCCTAAGAGTTTGACTGTAGGAATAAAATACTATATCTGATCATTTCTATGATGTATTCAAGAAATTGTATTCTATGCCTTCTTATGCTGACTTTTCCTTTTTTTTTTTTTTCATATTCATGCATCAGTCTCATACAATGTATGCTGCCATACTCTGTATCATGTTAAGAGCAGGAACAAAGGTGCTGGCCTCTGTCAAAAATGTTCTCTTAGCCTAAATTTAGATAAAAGTGTTAGCACTTACAATGAAGTACCACCATCAGAATGAATACAAATCTAAGTAATTGCTGTGACAATAAGTAGGGTAAGACCATATTTAATATCCCTCTTCATTACAAATCCATTTAGCATCCATTCTAATTGCCAGTCAGAAAAAAAAATATTTTATGTGCCAGTACATGTCATATGCACCTTGTACTTTTATAGCACTTCCATTGTAATTCAACATTAATTATATTTCTGATATACTGCACAATGCTGCAATATGAAATGCTCACATTTTGTACATGAAAAATTAAGCTCACTTTTGTCTGTTCTAATCCCATTTTACCCCTATTAAACTTCAGTTCCAGAACTCTCCTCAAAAAAAAAAAAAAAAAAAAAAAAAAAAAAAAAAAATTAACCATTTTGAGTTGTGGTAGCAGACAGATACTGTGAATTTAACACAGCAGTCCTTTAATTTTCATCACTCCCAAATAATTTAAATATATTTTCCTGCTTTTTAATTCTTGCTGGGATCATAAAAGACAAAAGGCAACACTAGATTCCTGTCATTGCACATATAGAAATCATAAACATCCACGACAGCAGACTACTGGTGAATGATTTTCAGAAATATGTCACTTCATGTATACCCTGACCTCTTCTCAGTTAGTCTGACATTTGCTCAGAGATGTGTAGTGTTTATTTTCCCATAGTTGTGTATATCACAGGAACACGGGATAAAAGAAAGACTAGTCAGATTTTTTTATCTTATATTGGGTCACAGCAACTATCCCTGCTAAAGTGAACATGATTGGTATAGAATAAGGAAATTAAAAAGGGAATAGTACAGTGGAATATGCACATATATTTATGGGGAACAGTATTTTTAAATATCAGGACAGTTTTTAAACTTTTTATGATGTCCCATCATTGACACACTTCATTGAGGGGAGTCTCACTTATCCTCCAGCTTGTGTTGGTTGACTCAGTTTCACCAGTACCTTTCTAGGGAGCCTGTGCAATGTGTGAAAGCCTTAGGTTCTTAGTGTGGTCAGACAGGTTGAAAACCTGAGTATGTTCTTTAACCAATTTAGCTAAGCAGTCCTTCTATAAAGCACTTACGTTAAATGTGATACTTCTCAAACAGAAGTTAAAAAAAATAAAGTAAAATAAAGGAAAAAAAGGGAAAAATATGAAAGTATGAACAGGAGATGAGATTTAAGGTCATCCAGACTCCCTTAATCTGTGAAGCTATTCTTGTCATCCCTTGCTGACCTTTTGAGCTAGTCTGTCCAGAGACTTTCTAGCAGATGAGACAGACAGGTTAATACCTCCTGTGTACAGACAAACGCTCTCCCAGAATAGAGTTAGAAAGGACTGTACAAGTCTTTAGTTCAATAAAAGCTTTGGGAATATCAGATCAACTATTTCTATACGTGTGAGCAGGTGTTACAGCATTTTATTTACTAGAGTTTTAGAGTGGAAACTCATGAGACCTTGCTTGACTCTGTGGGAAGGTTGCACATGCTAGACCAGAAGATTTGATCTCTTCTTTATCAGTGAAAGTGGGAAAAACTCTATTTCCAAATGCAATTGGTTAGCTTAGGTTGCTACTTACGTCCACACTGAGGGATCAAAGGGTATGACTCATAGGAGACCCTAACTACAGCTCCCTAAGTTCACTTAAGCAGAGTACACCTAGATGGGCACTGTGCAGTCTCTGCTCGAGAACTCGGCTGATTTGCTTGTTTCCCTTCAGCAGAACCAGGCCCTTTCTGTATTGAGTTTCAAAATTTATATAAGCAACAACAGTATTCATCCAATGTCCATGGGTCTTGCAATCTTACTCATAAGTGCTGGAATCATACTGCTTTACAAACTGCTTGGGAGGTCAGGTCTTGATTTTCTAAGGTCAAGTACTTAGGACCTTTTAAGATATATCACATTGAGCAGCTAAATACACAGACAGACAAAATCCTTCCTCACTTTTGAGCCCTTAAGGAAAAAAATGTGTAAAACTATTTTGGAGGAAACTGGAAAATGAAAGTATAGCAGAGGAGAGGAAAAGGAAGAAAGACAAAGGATGAAAGGGGACACAACAGTCAGATCGAAGCTTAAGACAAAGCTATTTCATTTGTTTCTGCTTTTCAAGCAAGGCAAGAGGCCCATACAGCAAGCTCCTCCAGAGTTAGACATGAGTAGCTATGTCCTACATTGAAAAACCATAGCTGCCTAGCCCAAAGTAATACCTTTATAAAACATGGTTTTATTCAGTAGCAATTTAGAAATGTCATTTTCCAGCTAGAAGAGAGAAGTAGCAAGGAATCTATTCCTGCTTTTTATACAAACATATATTCCACAACAGCGTACCGTATGCTGAAAGCGTCAACTAGTGCCACAAAAACTCAGAACAAACTGGGGACATCTCTGGGGAAAAAACACAGAACGGATACTGCATAATAGTTGTTTAGCAGAAGTTTTCTGAAGATATTCCAACTGCAGTAGATGAGACATTCCTTATAAATCACAAAGTATTAAAAAGTTAAAGCTGAATTTTGGAATTCCCATATGAAAAACAGATCAGTAGGTGCTTATAGTTTCTGTTTACTGTGATTATAGTACGCACATTATGTGTTTCTAACAGGCACTACAGGGCTTGAGAATAGGGACAGTGTTTGCTTTCTCTATCCAACACTTCAGAATTAGCCAGTTAACCTTCATCCAGGTATCTCTGCACATAGAAACACTGCAGTCTTGAGGTTGACTTAGTCAAAAAACAAAATCTACAGCTTTAATTCAAAGGACTGCAAACATAAGCATGCCACACACACAGCAAAAACTTGTTATGCATATGGATTCAATCACTGAATCCATAAAGATTTCTTTAATATTCTCCCTTGACAGCGATAACTTCTTATGCCATTTCAGAAAACATGACTGTGTTCTGGACCTACACCAAGTTTCCCAAGTGCAGCAGCTTACCCCAAACTGTTTATGTACAGATTCAAAGTATCCTGTGAAGGTCTAATGAATCTCCTCTTCACTGCTGTCTCAGCCAAAATTAGATGCTGTAGTAGCAAAGCTCTTTACTTCAGCCAAAAGTTATATGTAAATTAGTAATATAAAAGACCAATACTCCACAGAGACAGTACTTCTGAAAGTTGCTTTCCAAGCATGGCAGTTTTAGAAGAAATGTTCTTTGCCAGAGTAGGCTAGCCATCTGGGATACTGGGATACACAGGGATATGTCACTCTATCAGCCCATTTAAAATTTGACAGTTCAGTTGGGTTGAACATAGATACCATTGTTAAGTTAGCTAAAAATGAAAAAATAACCAATAGAGTACAAATTACAGAAGTTCTCTCTCATGGCAGCTTACACTCCTTAGTCACTTTGCATGTAATCAAACTACTCTTGTCAAAAGTTGTCACTGAGAATTTGCAGTAAAAACTCTGGTTATGCAAATCTTTGTCCTCTATTATCCTTAATAGTATTTTCAGAGGTGCTGCCCTAGGGAGCTGCACAAGTCCTGACATTTAAAAATCAGGCATTTGACATTTGGAATTACTTAGAAGTACCCTAAAAGCAGCTCAAAATAAAGGTTGTGTTTGTGTGGGTGTGAATGCATACAAGTGCACAGCTTTTCTTTAAGACACCTCTACCTTTCTTAGTGCCAAGCCTTTTTCTGAGACACAATATGTTTGGTACTTGAAGTCCCAATAATAGCAAGTTCATATTCAAGATTTAACCTGGGTCAATGAAAGAAGGCCATTGAAATGTCAATTGTTTCAGAGTTAACATTATCTGGTGTCTCTTCAACTTCATCTACTACACATACTGGTATATGAAAGCCCAGAATGTGCAAGACAGTCCACTGCAACATCTCTGGGACCTTGCAAAGACTGTTTGGACAAAGTATTAATTCACCAGAAACTGGTCAGTTCTGGGCTTCCAGTCTTTTTAGTATATGTCAAAAATAGTTTTTTAATACAGTTCAAGTCTTGCAGTGCTCTACAAGACAGAAAAGCATGGTTATGCCTATTGTACAGATCAGAAGTTCAAGTCTCAGATATACATGATCTGTACAATACCACAAAGTAGATCAATATCAGAACAGGAAGAGAACTTGTTCTCTTTATTCTGACCAGTGTGATATTCAATGAATTGCCTTGCTACCTTTGAGCACACCAAGATTTATTATTGTCACTACTTAGTATCCCAGTTCAAAACATCTATTTTAAATGCATTTTATGAAAGTGCAAGTAATATCAAAATTAAATTGAAATAGGTTGGGTTTTGGGGTTTTTTTGAGGACAAAAAGAGCAATACACTAATTACTACTTAGCATCGCTTTCCAGACAGAAAGAAGAGAGAACTGTCTAGCTTCATATTTAGGCTTCTTTTACCAGAAACTTGCCAACAGGTTTCTCTTCCTTGTACAAACCTAAGATTCTTCTAAGAGACAACAGAATTAGCACAAGGTCTCCAAATGAGATGATAACTTATGCTGACAGATGCTGAGTTATTCTTGTTTCGCAGCTTTAAAAAATGGGAACTGGAATGGCAATGATAATTCACTTTATCTCGTGTAATACGAAGTTGTTATGTTCATATTTGCTCTTCAGAGGATAGATCATAATGCATCTTGTTTTGAAGTCCCAGTTACTTTACATCAATACTAGGGCATTACCTAATATTGCCAAATTAGGCGACAAGCATTGCCATCACATCTGTCTCTCTACTGTGCTTTGAGATCCAAAGCAACCTCGGGAAGGAAGCTTACATGTAGTACCAAACTTCAGAAGACGGCATAAGTAATCCCATGCCATGTCATCCTCATTCTGCGTCTTCAGGCCTTGTTTAGCCACAGGATGGTGACTGTAGCAGAATGCACAAAAGTACAGTTGTTGTAAAGGAAATGACAATGACAGACCCTTTATCAGGCTACAGAAGAACCCAGAAAGGAAACAGAGTTGTACCCTCGGTGATCTTTATAGAAATGCAGGTCAAGATTCAAGGGTTGAATTCTTCACAAGAAAAAAAAGAATCACTTTTGTATTTTTTATGGATTATTTTAATAAACACTGCCTCTGATTATTCCACGAGACTGGACTTTTTCTCATTATTCCTGCGAGAAGAGATAAAAAACAGCCTTCAGAAAAATGACAATGCAATAGAGCAATTGTACAGTGAATACAGACATTGCTGAAACAAACAAACAAAAAAGCCCAAAAAGAACCTCATCCCTGTCCCCACTATTTGCTGCTTTATCAAGCTCTACATAGTAAGAAGCACTCAGAGAAAAATGGAAAAAATAGAAAACACTTTTAAAGGACTATTTTTGCCAACCTTAATTTAAGCAAAAACAGTATCATTAAATAATCCAAGAGGAAAAATATCCAGCTGCAATCAAACACCTTTTCAGTAACCTGGAAGTGAAGCTATTTAGAAGAATGAGAACAGCCTGACACTTCCCCATTGCTGTCACTCGACTCACCTGTCAAAATGAGTCATGATCAAATAAATCCACGTATTTGCAATGGCCTTTTTTTTTTTTTTTAAGGCTATGAACAAACTGCATTACCATACCATGGAGATCTCAGAATTCCAGATAGATCAAAAATTTATTTCCAGTGTCCCATCTATTTTGCAAATCACTGCACCAAAACTCTGCAGCATCCCCTCAGATTCCTGCAGTACTCATTTTTCTGCTGAGCTTCAGTGGACAGTTCACCAGCTGCGTCTTTCTGCATCAGAATATAATGAACATGGAGAAAGCTTTCAAATCATCAAAGTGCAAAAATATTTTTTTCCTTTTCCCTCCATCTTTCTTTACATCCACTGACTACCCCAGGTGATTGCAGAAACCATGATATGTTCATCTGATTGCAGTAGTGAGGAGATGGAATGAAGCTACAGTCACTGCAGGAGGAAGTGCTTCAGTTTTTAACTCACTGCATCTCTCAGCTTCCACTTTTCGTTTTCCTCAGACTAGAATATAAGCACTATACTTTATAGACCCCTCTTTATAAAAAGATAAGAAAATTGTGCATACTGTGCACTAGAATGCCTTGAAGCCTTAGTATTCCAAAGATTAATTTGGTGTTTCTTTCCAGGAGTGACAAAGCAGGATCAGTCCACAGTAGAGATGTCTCGTACTTTCGCCCAGAATGGCTGCTAGCAGCTCATCAAGAGTCTGGGGCTGGCTTTATGAGTTTAATCAAAGCCAGGAAACCCACCTATTCTGTTCCTATAGGATTGAAAAATTTATATTTATAAAGACAGTAAATATCCACTCACACTACTCAGGTTGCATTCTCATCATAAGAAAGGCATTGTGCAAAGTATTACAGAGGAGCCAAGTTGGACACTCTTGGAAAAAGCTCTTGTACTCAAACAATGAAGGAAGCTTTACATCCTGCACTTATCACTGTCAAGACTCTTGCATAAGAACAGGCACTCAGTAATGGAGGCACAGCTAACAAAAGTATAAAAAGATCATACTTTGTAAAGGACAAAGAAGACCAAAGCTAACATGTAGTCTGAGCTCAGCTCTCCTCCAGGACTCTCCTTTCAGTCAGAGGAGAAAAAAGCAGTAAAATATTCAGAAGAATAAAAACTAGATGCTTTTTCTGAATCAGTTTTCTTGTTGGCAGTTTTGTTGGACCAGTTAGTAAAAGAGAGTCAAGTAACTAGATGCCAATCTCTGTCTGGCCTGTTCTAAATTATATCATACTTTCTTCTTCTCATTATCTTCCTCTAGTATTTATCTTCTTTTTCCACATTTGTTTAAACAGTTTTTATCATTTTCACTCTGTCTTACTAACTCTTCATAGCACTCTGCACTTACATTCCTATTTCAAATCTGCCCTTGAAATCAGCAGGGTATCAGCAGTCTCCATGTTCCCCTGAGAACAGGCGACACGGTGAAGTAACGCCACTAACTGATGGCACACGCATTCTGAACAAGTGATGTTGGATATCACTGTCTTACCTGATTTTATCTTTTAACAAGGAATCAGAAGAATAGCAGTAACTGGCAAATTTTGTTAGTATCGTTAAGTTGTGCCTTGTGATACCTATCCAAGCTATAGATATCACACAGAAGCATGTAATTGGTCCTTCCCTCAGGGAAATATATTAATTTGATTAGTGGTAAACCCACATTCTTTTCAATAGCTATTACTAGCCATGTGGGAAAAGGGCCTGCTGTGCACAGGTGGCTTGGACATCTCTTCATGCTTTCAGGACCTCTGTTTATGCCAGTGGGACAGTCTATTAGAGGCAGGGCAGTGGTTCAAATTAATTTTCTCTGGGCTAGCAAAACCATTTAATTTGGTCTTGTGAGATAAAACAAGAACTTGTAGCAATGAAAACAGCTCAGGCTATAGAAGCTGGGCAAAGGAGTTCAGGGCTCTTTAACAAGATTCTGCTCAGAAGAGCTCTGCTGGTTTTTATTTTACAGCCCCAATGTGAGAGAAAAAATCTGCAGTTTAGTTACACGTGAGGTCCTTTCCTCTGTCCACTCTGTCCTTTTTCAAACAGTTCCTCACCACCACCACTCCGCTTCCAGCCTCCAGCTTGGAAGCTAACCTTTGCCAGAACACTTTTTTTCCAACTCTATCAGTAAAGTCAACTCAGTCCATTCCTCTGGTACAAATAGAGTAGAAAATAACATTAAGAAACGTATGCCTGCAGTGACAGCTTCTACTAGAAAACTCACTGTTCTCTGAATTTCAAAATAGAATAAAATATAAAAAAGCTTTCAAGGTAGAAGTCATCACAGCAAACCTGGTTCTCTGCCATCACAATCCCAAGAAGTCACTAACACCTCAGGCCATCGTTCACATCTATTTTCAATACAAGTATGCAACAACTGCTTTCAAATCTACAAAATCACAGCTTTCTATGCAGGCCTATGTTGAGGCTTCAAAACATGTTCTCCCTCTCCCACAGAAGTCTCATACTTTTAGTAATAACTTCAAAAAATTATTCTGATTCGAAGTCTGGTATCTTCCTCTACTTCTAGTTATTCTAATGCCTCAAGTTCAAATTCTCCTTCACCTCTGGGTGCATCACATCCTTTCAACTCATACCAAGAGGATCAATGTTACAGGAGAGAACTGTGGTTGAAAGTATTCACAAAACAAGTCCAGCTTGGGAGCTCAGTCCTTAAAGAGGAAACCAGACATCAGACAAGTAAACTCTAAGTGCCAGAAGGCACCATAACAGAACATCCACACCAACATTCTTTAGTTTAGATTTGCAATAGTTTAGCTTTGTGATACTTTAAAAACATATATGTTTTGGGTTTGTTTTTGTTTTGTTTTTTTTTTTAAAAAAAAGAAATGGTATCTCCACATACAGCAGTTATTTTTCATGCAAAAAGATAAAAAAAAAACCCAACTTATTAACTTATTTAATTGAAAAAAACATTTTTTATTTTCATAGAGAGAAACTGCTTGGATAAAAATACTGACCAGTTTTGCCTCATCTCCTGCTGTGGTAGAACCCAAGGGACCAAGGAGGTGAATAGTTCTTACACACAAAGCCCATTCACTCTTGTGTGCATCTGCACAGGTATCTCTGATCATGGCTTTCCACAGGGTCCCTGCTTATTCCTCTTTCTTGCACTCACTCCTGCCTCCAGGAAGAAAGCACTGCTGAGAGGAGAAGCCTCCCTGTCTCCCTGTAAGAGTCCTCCAGAAAAGGGCTGATTACCAGAAAGAACAAACCACATTTACTTACAGGATGGAGTGAAATGTGGACTGCACACAAGGAAAAACAACCCAGGTGATATTTTTGTCTTCCCTGAGCATGATACTTTCTTTTGCGCTGGGCAAGGCAGCTTTTAGTACTGCTCATACCGCAAGCCGTGGCACAGAGCCCAGATACTCACTTCCACTGCAGTTGCTGCTTAAGAGAATTCCTGACTTTCAAAGAACATTTATACAATCTATTTAATGATTTTATTAGCAAATACTCATTTATTAGGAAGTCCTAAGCTAAACAAAAAAGGAAGTCATCCTGTGTCCTGAAAAATAAACTCTTTCACAAAACTGAAGCCTCAATACTACTTTTTAGCATTAACCTTTTCCCTATCCCATTTTTGTGTGAGAGTTTCACAGTCCATTCTTAAATGCTGCTGAGGCTTCATGTACCCCATTGAGGTTAAATGAGGGCCATGAAGGCTTATCACTTTGTGAAATGTAGCCTTGAATAATAGGACTTGAATTATATAAGAGTGCTGTGATATATTCTAGCATTTTCTGTGTTCTGATCCATTTATGACAGGACTGGGAACCAAGCAGAGATACTCTCCATGGAACATTATAGTACTTAAGGTAAATACATCTGAAGTAGATAGCGAAATCCTGTCATCCTTTTGTCTCAAGTTCTCCACTCTTCTTTTTTCCCTTTATCAAGACACATCATTGTAAAAATAACATAATGAGGAAAACTTTTCACAAGATATTGTTCTGTAGAGAGTCACCTTTTTCATATTACTGTAGAGTTGCCATAACAACTTGATGCAACATCTTATCTAATAATCATTCTCTGCATCCTTTTTAGCATTTTAGTTGTCATGACAACAACATGCATTTTATTTCAGACCTATTTCCCAACACTTAGATGTGTTTTGGTTGCTTTGAATGAAATCAGACTCAATCACCACTAAAAATATCAGAAAGAAACCTGATGCAGTGTCTAGGAAAGAAAGCATCTTTTTGGAAAAATGTTCTAAAGCTGTTGTATAACAGATAACTGTCTTTCCTGCTGCATGTATGATTACTTTAACAATGCAAATAATATATTTGAGAATAAAAAGCACAGAATGGAGCTATATAAATGTCCAACATTCCATCTAAAAATAAGCCATAGATATTGATTTGGGGGCAAAAAAACATTAGATAAAATAGAGTTGTTTAAACTAAGGTAAGTATGCTTTCAATGTGTAGCTTATAGTGGAATATTGGCTTCAACCTCTCCTGCCCTACAGCTAGGACAGATATTTATGTTAGGACAGAGTACCATCAAAGCACAATAATGTTATCTTGTATTTGAATATAACATTGATCTAGAATAATTCGGAGCTTCAGTGGGAAAAAAAAAAATGCTGTGACAATCTGATATTGATCTACACTATACGCTATAGTGGAGATTTACACTTCTTTATTTTTTGTTATGAGGTTGTTGTCACGAAATAGTGAACTAATGTGCAAAAAGCTACCTAGTCAGTGACACTTTTGCTGTTGAATATCAGAAGGGAGTTTACAAATTATAAACTGATATTTTCAATTTACAGTATCACAAGCAGTAAATTTACCTCTCATACAGAATAGACAGATCACAAAGTTCACCATTGAAATAATTGTTCACAGAGATGTCAGGCCAAAGACTGAATAAGTTCTTGTGTCTTCCTTTTCTTTTTTCTTTTTTTTTTTTCTCTCCTCTATTGACATCAACACAAACTTTGTTACTTGGAACCTACCGACATCCTTCTGAAAAGCATGTTACTACCTTATCACTTGAAGTGCAGACTTCAGAGACCTTCTTACAGAGCTCAGCTTTTTGCAGATGTCTGAACTGTAAAATATTTATGAGCTGTGAAAACTTAAGATCATCCCAAAAAGATTTCCAACCACTTCCGAATACAAAACACATCAGAATACACTTTATGCATTTGCAGTCCTTACAAAGGTTTTCTCAACCAGGGAAATATTTTAGTTTTCCCTGAATATTTCAAGCTTCTTTTCCCACAATGTGAAATTTAGAGTCATCCAAAGTGCAACATGTGGTTTCTAGGGTGCAGTAACTCTAATGTTAGGAATGGTGAAGCACATGTGTAGTTAGGGATGTAGAGGTTATAAATTTTAGATATATTAATCTTAATTTCCATTTTATTGCTTCTTTGAATTGGTATCATGTGTGCTGTATGCAGGTGCAGCTTGACTCCCTTACTAGTATTTTCTTCCATTATAATAAATCCTATTTTCCAGACACCCTACTCTGGATCTGATACTTCTCTCTAAACATCCTACTTTAAAAGTACATAGCAGAAAGCAAAAACATGAAAAAGAAAGGTCCAATTTTTAGGAATATGGAGAAATAATTTATTTGAAAGAAAAATGTAGAAAAGATTAGAACACACAGTAAAATGAGAAGGCATGGAAAGTAATTAACAGATCAGATATCTTGAACTTTTTCTTAGCACAAGATCTGGGTGTAAGCTGGAACACAGGAGGTTCCGCTTAAACTTGAGAAGAAACTTCTTTACAGTGAGGGTGACAGAGCACTGGGACAGGCTGCCCAGGGAGGTTGTGGAGCCTCCTTCTCTGGAGACATTCAAGAACCGCCTGGACGCCTTCCTGAGTGATCTCATTTAGGTTCCTGCTTTGGCAGGGGGATTGGACTAGATGATCTTTCGAGGTCCCTTCCAATCCCCAACATTCTGTGATTCTATGATCTAAGCAAAAATCACCAAAAATTAAAACACAATGTTTTGTCACTTGTTATCAGTGAACTCGGTAGACTAAAAACTAAAAATTTGGTTAAAGAAATAGCTGCAATTACCTAAATAAGATGCAGTAAAAATATTATAAGCCTTCATTCTCAGTTGTTAACTGCTAACCATCTGAGATTGGAAGATTGGAAATTTCCTACCAGTGGAAATTCCAACAGGCATTTACCAGTTTATAGACAGACAGATACATAAAGAACATGGCAACCAACAGACAGCGAAAGAAAACAATGTACTTCATACAAATGCACAACATGCAATTGAGAGAAAATTTAAAGAGAAATTAAATTGACAGCTAATTGTTTGGAAGGAAAAGAGTGAGATAGGAGAGATGTTGAAGTTAGGCAATATAAAAATCTTTCTATAGAAGACCTTTCAGTTATTTAAAACTTGAAGCTTGCAATTATAAAGCTATTACATGCAAAATCTGTGTTGATTTATTGATCTTGAATTTACTCTTGACTCTCAAAATGCTCTTAACTGTTACCATTTGTGTTAAAATACTCCAAAGCAGCTTGCTTTTTTTCCCTTAACAGTATTTCTTTTGCGTAAATTAAGAATTTATTTAGGATAGAGATCAACATGAATGCTTCTTAAGAAATGCAGTTACTCTAATTATGTTTTAAGGGCAACATAAATGTTCATGATCTTCCTGAGCATTTTCTTGGGATAAAAGGTAATTGATAAGAACCCATACCAGTACAGATGCACTCCCTTCCTCCTTAAATACATTTCTATGGCCTTATTTTTCAAGTATCAGCACTCTTACCAAAGACAATCCAGTTTTTATGTTGTTGCTTTTAGGTAGATGATGACAATACTGCTTAAACTTGTGTTTCTTTCAAATCATCAGTATCAACGTCTGCTCAGACTTCAATTTAGCATTTCAAATAGGAAATATTACCTTTCTTCTTTATAAAGGTACAAACCTCCTTCAGTCATCACTTCTGCAAATGAATTTGTGGCATATGGCATATAAAAGAAAAATATTAGATATCTTACCTTTATATCTTTAAGTTTTAAATATGAGCATTTTGCCTGAATATTTCTCTTCTCTTGCAATATTAAATTTGGTTGTCTGTTTTGATTAAAAAAAACCAAAACACATCTTTCTACATAAGTGCTAGCTTTTCTTCACAAATCTTTAATTTTCTAATGAAATAAAGCTGAAATGCAAGTTACAGCTACATAGTTTTCCTCTGAATTTTATTAGCACTGATTTATTATTTTTCAAATAAGCTCCCTTAAAATACATTGAGAGCATTTAGTAATTAGAAGACAATCTGCAATATCTACTAACATTTTCCACCCAGAAGTACTGGAATCCTCCTTCAAGCAGGTTTGCAGAGCCTGGCCTCTTGGAATAGCCAGCTCTGAAACTGGCTTTTTAAAGTACCTGACAATACCTTCTTGCATTGCTTTTACAATGCCAGCCTGTTGACTGTAGTACATCAGATGTTGGGGGAAGGATTATATTTTAGATATATCTTGTTTTATTTAATCACATAACAAATAGAATTGAGAAAACAACAGAATAAAGAAAATAGACAAATTCAGAAAATGTTAATTACCCGTAAGCACTTACATATCCCTGTGCTTGTGGGTACTTTCTGTACGTGGAAAGAACAAAAAGGACATCATGTCTAAAAACAAGAAGCAACACCCTAGTTCACTTTTAAGTGCTTACTATCATAACCAATACAGAGCAATTGGAGGGGAGAGATAATGAGTAGGTGAGTCCATTATAACAAATAGTTGTAATCATTCAACAGCACAGCTTGACTCTACAGTGACAGATTTCCTCCCAAATCTCAGTCTGTAGATACGAAACATAGCACTGGACAGCCAGTACCTACGTACAGCTCAGGGGGGTGGGGAAGAAAATCAAATAAAATGCAAGTGGAGGGGTTCTAGGAAGCAGCTTTTGCAGTTTTCTGATCTTTGCAGATGAGGCAGGTATCCAGCAAGTCTTAAGGAGCTGCCTAGAGATTCACTGGGCTGTTCTAAATTGTATCAGCTGCAATAAACTGCAGCACAACAGTTTGGTAGGTGGAGATTGCCAGAATGCACCAGTGATACAGCAATATCTCCAAATCTCCTTGACACCTACTGCTCACTGGAGTATAGCTCGATGACAGGAGAAAAAAAAAAAAAAAAAAAATAAACAAGTTGCCTGCTTAGCTGGTCTTTATGGCAGTTTTTGCTGCTCTAGCAGCACACAATGAAACCAAGAGGTCCCAGAGACTGTCCCTTAAGACAGTTTCTCAGTAATGCTGCTCTACAACTGCTCAACCAAACTGCCAGGGAAACAGAAGCACACAGTTCTATTCCCACTCAACCAGGACAAAACCAAACCAGTAATCCCAAAGGCCCCTCGGTTCAGGTGATGACAAGACATGCCTTTGAGAAAGGGAGGTAGGCATTAGCAGGTGTTGGGGGTAAGAGGAAAGAAGAGGGCCACTTTGTACCTCAGGAAATCATCTGAAGAAAAGAAGGTGCATGTAGGACAGAGTCCATGTCATATTAGCCCCTATAAATGACTCCCAAAATTGAAAATAGAAATATGGAAAAGGGGTAATAAAGGGATTTTCTGAGTCATGTCCCAGCATCTGCTCCTGTGTGTCTTACGCCACAAAACTCCATCATTTCCAGGCAACACCCACAGCAGTATCTCTGTCAATCATAATGGACCATGAAACACAGCTCCTGGTCACATCTTTTCCCAGACAGCTAGGAAGATAACTTACTTTCTTAGAGTGATAAAAGCCTTTCTGGGGCAATTTGCTTGTGTTCCTTGTAATAATGTTGAACACTGTTGCATCCAGTTATCACTATTTCTATAGAAAACAATGGCTCTTGTCACAGTGAGCAGAGCCAACATTATTATTATGCAGAATCACATTCTGTGTCATGGCAACTGGGAATTTAATATCATAGTGCTGCTTTTTTCCAATGAACTGATTTGTTGCTTTGATAGCAGCATTAATTACAGCATTGACAGAACTGCAATTAAATTAACATTATCACAATTTACCATTGACCAATATCAAGCAATTTACTTCAGACAACTGCCAATTAGTTAGTTTTCAAAAATGTCCTCCAGAGACATGATTTGCAAGTTCAGCTGTTAATCTAATTGAAGTGCAAAAAGTACTATGATTACTTATCCGAATGTTATACAGTCTTAACAGGTCACTGATGCCCTTTGGACATCTTGGAGTCTTCACTGTTTACCTTTAAGTAGATATGAGGGGAGAGGGTAGAATAAAGACTATCAGTATCACCTCCTTTAGAAAAACAAAATCTATCTCCCTGGTAAGTTTTACTGTAAAACAAGAATTATGGGGAAATGAATATAATCTTGCTGATCAAAGACCATACAGCAATTGGTAGGGAGTATTCTGTTCAGTATTTATTTTTACTTTAAGCCAAATTGAAAGGATACTGAAATTTTATAAAATTTACATGCTTATATAGCAGGAGTTTTTCAAAAGCTAAACAATTTCTATCTCACAACAATGAATTTTATTTCTTTCTGCTCTGCATTTCATTTTTTTGTAATTTTGTTCCTTTACAAGCTTTTTGAGGAGATCCCAGAGCCATTCTTTCTGCAATATATCTTAAAACTTAATCAATACTTGGATTTATACTTCCTATTTAGAAGGTTTGTATTTTAAACTGTTTAAACAGTCATTACTATTTTTTTTTTAAACCCAGAGCAAGTAAGCTTGAAGTATAAAAACATCAGTTCCCTACAGTGAGCCAGCACGATCATGGCACTGGCAAAACTTTCCACCAGGTTTGAGGGCACCTCGGTGTCCTTAGCCAGGCAGACAACAGACACCTCTGTAGCACCATGTCAGCACTCCAGAAACGCACAGTATCTTGCCTTTACGTGAATGAGTTAGGCAACACTGCTAGCAGAATAAATGGGCTCTAAAAGAAGTTACACCTAACCCGTGAGGAGTGGAAGAATTAGACCTGATTTGTGATCTCTATGGAAAAAGAAGAAATTAAGAAATGGAGCAGTTTTATTCCCCCCAAAAACATTTGCTGGGATATAAGCTGGATCAGAGCTACTGAACTCAAAGACCTATTCCACAGTCTGACCCTTTAATTTTTTTTTCCTGCATAATTTTCAGATATTTACAGTTCGTGTATCCTATTGAATAACATCACAGCACAGTAAGGCATATTGCAGTTATCAATATAGAACCATATCTGCTGCAGGTAGTCACCTCATATAAATATTAGTGTGAAATTTAACACAGGTTAAGACTAATACTAATACAGAATGAGAAATTTTTAGAAAAGCTAATCAAGGCCCTGACTTCACCCTCTTTTGAAAGTTTCCAGAAAACAAACAAACAAAAATAATATCACACCCCCAAAAAAAAACCTACACACCACACAGAAGACAGAGTGGCAGGATGCCTTGCAAATTTACTAAATACATTCTCCTCTTTAATAGTGAGAGGATAATAGTACCAAAGAATATTAAAAAAAAAAAAAAAAAAACACAACTGTCTGGTGCTTAGCAATGTATAGAGAACATATCTGTTTGAGAACACAAAATTAATTTGAAAAGTCCTTTCATGGCAACAAGGATATCTCTTTGTATTTTATAAATACCTTAAAAAAAAAAAAAATGAACAGATAATCCCATAC
The DNA here is from genome assembly GCF_000700745.2 of Antrostomus carolinensis. Taxonomy (NCBI): domain Eukaryota; kingdom Metazoa; phylum Chordata; class Aves; order Caprimulgiformes; family Caprimulgidae; genus Antrostomus; species Antrostomus carolinensis. Next base: position 80,369 of record NW_010305715.1, read on the forward strand.
TATACACACTTCTCAAAACTTCTGTGCGGTTCAAAGCAGTGTTGAAGAGCAAAACCTAAATGCCAGCGGAGGAGCTTACACCTAGTCCATTGATTAGAGACAAGAAACTTTTACCTTTCACTCTTTTATGCCTATATGCAAATGTATTTTTTACAATTTGCATTACTGACAGCGCTAATTCTTAGATTATAATTTTGCACATGCTCCTCCCCTTTGCCCTTCTTCTATTAACCCGGTGCACACATATCCTACTTCTGTCCTCTGCCCCAAACTAAAAACCCACATGAGCGAGCAATAATGCAACATAATCCGAGTAACGGTGTGTGGCTTTAGACAACAATCCTCATACTGCAACAAAATGAAAAGCAAAAGCGTTTACAAATGCCATTTTTCCCAGGGATGTCTTCCTGCCCTGCATCACCCACCCACCCACTCAAGGCTCCCTCCGCTCTCCCATGAGCTGGTTCTCCTTTTGAGATCCTGTAAGCACTGAATCTCAGCAATATTCCTTCCTTCTCCTACTCCCCACTTTCTTTTGCTGTGGGCTGAGGGAAAGGAGGGGGGAACCAGGCAAGAAGGAAAAGCCCTTCCCAAGGTCTGTGCAGAGGCATCTGGAAAATCACTGCCTTTCCTCTTCATTTCTCTCTAGGATACATACAGTACCCCTTTCTCTCCCATGCAGAGCAAATATCATAAAACTAGAAACTAAACTAATTTTACTCTTAAATACAGGTTCTGCTAATTTGAATAACACATTTTAGATGTAAGGCAAATGATATGATATTGCTAGGTTGACATAGGCAACAAAAGAAAGTATTAACTCCTCAAGCGTGGTTATTCATCCCAGGGGATTTCTGTTTACAAGACCAGCTGACCTATTGCATTTCACTCACCCTAGAAAAAGCACAAGGCAAATGTGTTCCATAATGTTCTTTGTCTATTTACTATGGTCAGTCTGAAAGTGTGTAAACTCTTGTGTCTTGGGAGAACAATTTAAAGTCTCCAACACAAACCCTGGAGAGATTGTGGACAGTCCATAAAGTGTTAATTTCTCACTTACACTATTAAATATTAATTATGGAATAAAAATATTATTATACCAGTTCACAGGAATTGTCAAGCTTCGCTTAGGAGGACAAAAGACATAACCTTTTTAACATGATGGATACTATTCAATCATGGCTAATAAGTGATGCAGTAACTTCAGGTTAGTACTATCATCATTTAAGTGGAAAAAATCCACTTCAAATTATGTTGGCTATATTCACATCCCAGACAATTTGATTCAGGACATTGCACCAAAGTTATAATTACTCTGAAAGCCTTGGGACTCTAAGCAGACTAACCACAAAGACAGCTACAACAAAACCCCTAGTCCATGATCCATAGGAACCTATTTAGTATTTCAAGCATTCATAACACTCTGAAAGTACTAACTACACTTTGAGTCACTTTACACCTGAGAGGACATCCTCAGGATCAAAAGGAATTAATCACTTGAAAAAGGGGTGTTCAAACAGCCGATGCTTCAGAACGTAATTTGGTGGGAAGTCCTGTTCAGGCTCTGTGTCTGCTGAAACAAATCAAGAGAACAGCCAGCTTTAGTCCTGTGTACTTGCAGACATGAATTGAGAGCTTGTTCTGCTAAGTGGTGCTACTGAAATAAATTGTCTGGAAAGAAAGAAAAAAAAAAAAAAAAAAGTTGATCCAAAACCCACCGGCTCTTTCCTGGTAGTCCTTCTACTGACGTTAAAAGACATCAGTTCAGGCCACAGCATCATACTATTAAGTACAACTCATTAGAATCAAAATCTGATCCAAAATATATCAGTACAGACAGGAACAACTGTTACCTCAACAGATTACATATTCATCTCTCTGTGGTTGAATCATGTGTATTCCTTCTATGAGTTTCAGTGAACATTTATTTGGTTGGTATTTTTATTTTCTTTCAGTGTTAACCAGTACGTCACTTATCTTTCATCTGGCACACTAGCATGAAAAACAAATAAAACATCTCCAAGCCTTCAAAAATATCTGCAAGCTCCTTTAAAACAGAATCCTGCTTACAAATGAAGCGTTTCTTCCAGTGACTGCCATCTAAGCTAGAGCTGGCAAAATTATTGCCCAAATACATCAGCAGCCTGAGGTAGTAATCTTTTTTCCCTGTTTGCCTTCCTCATGTCTTGTAAAGTATTTGTTCATTGCATCTGTTCTTAGGCTATGTGACACTGTTAAGCTACTTGTTAACAAAGTATTTTGACAGTTGATAATACATTCTTCCTTGGATTTGGCTGGTCACACTAGGGTAGCATAATATTCCTTTGCTCTTTTGTACAGAAACTTCCATAACAGAGAACAAAGAAAACCTGGAAACCAACAGTGGTTAACAAACAGTATATTGTAATTCCCCAAGTGCCACTATAAAGACAGTTTTCAAAAACATTCAATAACAGCCTTGTTACTTGATCAGATCTTTAGAAAATGAGTGTTCAAAAACACTTCTTCCAGCTATCTATGATCTTGCACTTTAAAAAAATACAGCCAATAAAAGGCAGAGTTCTTAACTGAAAACACAGGTCTGCTGTAACAAAGATTTACATGAACTAATCTGCTCTATATGTTACATTGCAAAATATCTAGAAGTACAGAAAAAAAATAGAAAGTAATCTACAAGCTCACTAATGTGTTTGTTAAAAGATGCTGACTTATGCTCATATCCATCTTCTTGATTGCAGCGAAGGGCTGCATCAAGAGAATTGTGACCAGAAGGTCAAGGGAGGCAATTCTCCCCATCTACTCCACTCTCATGAGTGGAGTACTGCATCCAGTTCTGGGGCCCCCAGAGCAAGAAGGACATGCACCTACTGGAGCGACTCCAGAGGAGGGTCATGGGGATGAGGAGAGGGCTGGAGCACCTCTACTATGAGGACACGCTGAGAGAGTTGGGGTTGTTCAGACTGGAGAAGAGAAGGCTCTGGGAGACCTTAGAGCAGACTTCCAGTACCCAAAGGGGGCCTGCAGGAAGGCTGGGGAGGGATTTTTTACAAGGGCAGGTAGTGATAGAACAAGGAGAAATGGCTTTAAACTGGAAAAGGCTAGATTTAGATTAGATATTAGAAAGAAACTCCTGCCTGTGAGGGTGGTCAGACACTGGAACTGGTTGCCCAGAGAAGTTGTGGATGCCCCCTCCCTGGATGTGTTTAAGGCCAGGCTGGGTGAGGCTTTGAGCAACCTGGTCTAGTGAAAGGTGTCCCTGCTGATGGCAGGGGGGTTGGAACTAGATGATCTTCAAGGTCCCTTCCAACCCAAACCGTTGTACGATTCTACAATAACTGTGTAAGAAAAGAAACAATGAGGACGAATAGAGGAGGTTGTATTTTTCTGTTCCTATCCATCTTCTGCTCCAGCTCTTCAGCACATCCAGCACAGATCTGCATGTTCCTCAATGAGCTTGTTATTTTTCTAATAAAAGGTGAGATTCTCATAACATCAATGGAGCTGACTAGGGCAATGGTTCATAAGAAGCCTCACTGACCTGAACATGGCTATTTGCACAAGACAGTGACCAGCAAGAGTCTGGCATTAAAGCATTGCCTTTGGTCAACAACTTCCCCCAGTCAACTCTACTCGCTGGCACGTGAGCACATTCTCATGCTGAAAGTTCTCTTCCAAAGCACTGGGGTTTTGCAGGGTTTTTGGTTGTTTTTAAAACACTTGAAAGGGGCAAGTTCCCTAAGGTTTAGTGGGTTTAGCTGAACTGCATACTGGACAGAACAAATCATTCAAGGATGCATTCTGTTCAAAGGTGACAGATTGCAGTCAGTACAAAGGGCGCAGGATGCCCAGGAGGTTCTTTTGATGATAATAGTGATGCATGATATTGCTCAGTAAAATACATTTTTTCAATTAAAATGTTATCTACTGGAGGTTTATTTAAATTACACCAAACAATTTAAAAATCCACAGCTCAGTGATATGTCAAGGAATACACACTCTGTTATTTGCAAGCCATTAAAATCATCCGTCTGGATGCTTCCTTCCATTTTCTGCCCTAAGTGCGAAGCAAAGTCACTGCAGGCAGGGGAATTATCCCACTTCTGTACTGCTGAAATTGAGATCAGGATTCAACTCATTATTTGTCATTAGCGAAGAAGACAACCCATGCTTTTTCAAAATAATAAACAGTGACAAGCACAGTGCTCCATAACACATCTATTTTTATTTTAAATGGTTTATCCATGGCTGAAGAGCTTGAAGAAAATTAAGCTTCATCAAAAATCCTATTCATGCTTTCCAAACTGGAATGAATAGACTGCCATTTTACTTATGCAGCTCTTTCAATTCTGTACTTATGGAACACTGGTTTTCTGATTTGTTTCTTCCAGTGTGGGCTACTGATTGCGTGCTGCAGTTAAAGCCCCTTCATCTTGAAGAAAACTTATTACTAATGCTTTGTAGGATGCTGGACCTACTGTTGAGAGTCCAGTAGCTATAGTGGTTCATCAGACTGAAACTAGGAACACACAGCAGGTGGGACATCTACTTGGAAAGCTACAATAGCATCAGTCAAAGACACACACACACAGATTATAATAATGACTCATTATAAACTCTTTGTGCCTCTATAAGAACACACATATCGCAGCTTGCCGTCTTGTTATCATCAAGAATGTAAAAATGCTGCTTAAAATTTGGTGAAATGTATGTTCATGTAAACATTCATATTTATAGGAATGGAAGAAAGTTACAATTAAACTATATCAAAGTAGAGTCAAAACACACAACACTAATGAAAGAGAAAAGCCTCTTGGAACTATGCACATAGCTCTTTCAAAAAATTAAAATAAATAAATAAATAAAAGCAGCTCTGTTTTTAGAGCGAATATGCAAGCATGGAAACCCTTTTGTTTTTAAGGGAAGGGCAATTATACAATATTCAGTAGCCATAGGAAAACTATGGGGTCTTTCATATTATGTACTTTTCATATAACTAGGATTATGCATCCTCTAGGTCATTGTATGTTATCCAGGGTCCTTCTTACATGTTATATTAAGGTCTAAACTTAAGCCCACGTAACCTGTTTCCATTCCGGGCCTTCCTTCTTTACCACATTTGGAAGTGCATTCTAGTATGCTGTAAGCATTTCTGAAAGTGAGGTGAGCCACAGTCCACAACTGCAAGTACAGGAATTTGGAGCAACTTTATATTACAAAATGGATTAATGGTGAAATAATAACTTTGATAAACACTTAAAGGATAGAAGGTTCAATACTTAATAAAAAGTTGAAAGACGTTTTTATTGACTGGAGGTCAGACAGGCAGAGAGAGAAAATTCTGCCTTATGCATCCCTAGAACCCTTTAATTCCAGCCTGAACTAAATCCAAGAATACAGGACAACCATTAATTCAAGACCACTTTGAAAGTATTTGGCAAGCATATACCCTTGTCCTAAGCCAGATCTTTCCACTCTCATGATGGAGAGTTAAATTCTGACAGAACACATTCTGCAGGTTTATTCAAAATGTAAATTTTGCTGGGGACTACAACTTTGCAAGGAACTGGTTTCTCAGACATACTGAACAAAAAAAGCAGAAAACAACAATTAATTAACCTAAAGTTAACTTATTTGAGGCAGCTTACTCAAAACACTGAGTTTTGGAAGTGAAGTGTTATTCTTCAAGGCATCATTTACAAAATAAAGTTTTAGCAGAAGTCTATTCTATCTGACACTGCCCCTCACTTGAGAGGGTAATGTCAAAGAGTCTCCATCTCTGCTGCTGATATCCTATTAGTAACAGAAACATTTATAGCAGCAGAGACGCATAATCAAATTTCTTGAATGCTCTAGTCCATTGCAGCATCGCTAACAGGTGGTAGTGCGGATAACCCACTTTCCAAAATAATCCTTACACATAATGTTGTGATACTTTCTTGGAAAAGAACATTTGTTTGCAAATTCTCACAGTTGAATGGTGGAGTGAACCAGGATCTCCCACACTCCCAGCAAGTTCTCCACACAGCAGAGCGAGTATGAGGATCTTGAAACTGCTGCCTGCTGCACTGGTGCATATGAACGAACAAGTGCCCCAGGACAGAGGTAGTTACAGGATATCAAAAGAGGGAAATAGCATAGACACTTTTTATTTTTTTATAAATACTAATGAACAACTGAGACAGGCAAAAATAGCACCCCTACAATGGGCTTGTCTATGGTTAGCATCATGGAAACACCTTTCAGCGTCCTAGCAAAGGCCATTTACCAGTATGCAGTATAAACCAGTGCTTACAGCTTTCACAGCTACTTTGTGCTGGTAAGTGCCTCTCCCCAGCTGAGCTGTCTGCATGCTATCACGAACACAGTCAGCCCAGCAAAATCACTGTACACACAATGTTAAGCCCACTGTCACCTCAAGGGTGACTTTTGGCAAACACTCCCTTTTATATTAATCCAACTTTTCCTTCAAACAAAGTTGTGATCCGTTTGTTCACTGGCTTTTCCCAGCTAAATTCCTCTGAATAAACTATGCACCAAATAAGAAGTGACAATGAGCAGACATCAAAAGTGATTTAGTTCTCCAGACCACTTAACTATTGAGCAGCGGGTACAGCAAAGGAGATGCATGGATCCCTATGCAGCAAAGTTAGTGCTTTTAAGAAAATGTCCCATGTAAGTGAACTTCACAAAATAAAAAAGCTTTAAAAAAAGAGAGAGGAAAGGAGGAGGAGAAAAAGGGGTGTTCTGTTGCTTTCTTAGGAGAGGAAGAGATAGCTTATGGAAACTAAGTAGGAATGAATAACAGGCAATGAAAAGATACCAAAAAAAAAGAACCAATCCAAAAAGAAAAAATATATTAATCTGGAGATGCCTGGACACTGAAAAGGAAGCATACAAACCAGAAAAAGAGCAAATAGTGATTTACCAGCTATATTTCTTCACCAAATTGGTGAAGGAGGCTAACAGGACCAAGGACCACCTACCAGCCACCAGTCTCCAAACACCGCCAAGGCCCACCCCTCTCATTCTGAAGAGCTGTGACGGCACTGTGGAGGCCGGTGGCTCCCTGAGGCCACAGTGTTGGAGCCAGGACCAGTCTTCACTGCCCCAGACAGTGGGACAACAGGGCAGCCCCAGGCATCAGGCACCTCCCTGGGGCCAGGCTAGGACATGTGCCCAATGGTGGGCCCAGCTCAGTGGAGCCCGTGGCCAGGCAGGACAGGGCTGTGAGGGGGCTGGAGAACAGCTCTGCAGTAGCATCACTGGAGCAATGGCTGATGGCCCCTGAGGGCTGAGATGGGGCCCTGGGCAGGGTGGATGAGGCCCCAGAGCCCTGACAAGTTGTATTAGTGACAGTAAAGAGAGCACTCGGGACAAGGCCTGGCTGCTCCAGGAGTCTGCCCAGGCACATGCGGACGTTTAGAGGAAAGCTTCCAGCCCAGCTCATGCTGAGGCTATCCCTGGATGTCCTCCTAGTGCCACACACCTTCACCTACAGTCACCCCGCAGCCCATAGAGGCTGTGCCTGCCTTCAGGAGCGGCGCAGCCCAACGGCAGTGGGTCTGGCTGATAAAACTCTCGTGCCATGTACTCAGCTCAGGCTCCAGCAGGGCTCCTGGGACTGAATGCCCATTGGCACCCACGGGGGCTGTCCCAGCATGCGGCTCACAGAGCTTCCTCCCAGAGATACCCGGCTTGTTCAGCCTGCAACAAGGTGAGGATGCACACCAAGGCACCATAAGCAGGGCTGGCAAAAGACTTGCTTCTATAGATATATATAGCTACAGCCTATTCAAAGAGAACATTATTTGAGCCCACAGAATTCACCAGAAGCTGTGGATATCAAACAGCATTGAATCCAGGCCTTTGAAAGGAGGCATATAAAACTCCTTTCAGCACTACTCCATCACACTGACATCGCCTCCATTCTTCATAACTAGGAGGTAGTTTAAACCCTTGTCTCTTCCTTCAGTTCTTAATTTCTTTCTCTGGAGGTCAGAATGAAACCCAGGGACCCACATCTCCAGAGAAAAAAATGATACTTTTATTTATGGAAACACATTTCCTGATTTACTCCACAAACTCCAATCATCTTTCTCTTCTCTCCCAAAAAACATCTGTCATTTCTCCCTGGCAGTTCATGATATTTACACATACACAGGATCTACTTCAGACAGCAGTAATTGCTTGTCACCTTAATCTCACTGCATTTAACAGGAGATAGTGGGGTTTTTTATTGACAGTTTGACTAGCTACTTCTGCACCCAGAAAGACCAACCAAGACCACCAAAAGTGGGGTCCTGAGGTTACAAAACTAGCAGTAAGTCATTACAGGTTGGTTATCTCCTAATTCACAATATTTTTTCTTATCACTCTTGACACTATCAGGCAGCCTAAAGCCCACTACAGGGAACAATTACTGTTACTCAAAGTAATACTCTTTCATGGGGAAAATATAAACTTAACTGAAACCTAAACAATATGCTTTGCTCTTATGCAAATGTGTCTGGAATAAGACAAGGGAAGACAACAAAATCAATGGCAACAAATGGGTAAAGTCATAACAGTTTGAAAAATTCCCCATGACACATCTGCTGTTCTTTAAATGAGACAATCTGTTCATTGCAGGAGCTGCTACCTCAAATCCAAGTTTTCTCTTCTAATTCCAACCACTTCCAGCATTACTAAAGCCTTGTTCATTTCTTTTCTTCCAGCTCTCCTTGTTCTGTTTTTATAAGAGGCATTTCTATAGCCTAGAACAAAAAACAAAACAAACAAAAAAACCTCTATAGCCTAGAACAAAAAACAAAACAAACAAACAAAAAAAACCTCTGAAATGTCCAGAGGCAGTTTCCATAAAGTATTAAAAACAAACTTTTGTGATAACAGCAATAGTTAATACAGTCACAATCAAAATTGTGTTCAGTAAGTAGTAGAATTTCACAGCCCCATAAAACCAGATACAAATGTGAGCTCTCTCAAGTGAGTCCTATTCTTTTTCTTCACTTTCTTTTTTCCCACCTTTTATTGTTTCCAGATACCATCTTCTTTGTTGACTTCCAGCAGCACTCGACAGTAATGTGAAATTACTGTGATGCTGCCATGCATTGACAAAGCCTGTCCAAATCACCTTGTCCTGAAAAGCTGATCACAGAAGCATTTCCTCCTGTGATAGAAAAGTATTATTTGTTACTCTCCCAAAGAGTCAGTTAATCAGGTTCCTTACTGTTAGAGAAGAATTTCTAGAGAGAAGAGAAACAATTTTAGCAGGACAGCACAAAGTATACATTCATATAATGTACACAGGTTGTTCCTGTCATTCTTGTCATTTTATTTCTTCTGTGAGATCATGTTGTTTTTTCAATAGAAAATTAAGCATTTTAATAGCTTTACTTTTTCCCATTAACAGGAAAACTGTTATGGTTTAGCGTTATTTACAAAGATGCTGTCTTTACATAATACTGAGGGGAAAAAAAGTTTTAAATGGATCAAGGTATCAGAAATTCATGGCTTGGACTAGGTAGTCCTTTTTTCCCTTACTAGTCCCAACTTATCACTCAGTATGCCTGGACAGGCACACTCTCTGCTGGGTTATAAACTGGTTGGATGGCTGGGCCCAAAGAATGGTGGGAAAGGGAGTTAAATCCAGCTGGAGGCCAGTCACAAGTGGTGTTCCCCAGGGCTCAGTGTTGGGGCCAGTCTTGTTTAACATCTTTATCAATGATCTGGATGAAGGGATCAAGTGCACCCTCAGTAAATTCACAGATGACACCAAGCTGGGTGGAAGTGTTGATTTGCTTGAGGGTAGGAAGGCTCTGAGGGACCTGGACAAGTTGGATAAATGGGCAGCAACCAACTGTATGAGGTTCAACAAGGCCAAGTGCCGGGTCCTGCACTTGGGTCACAACAACCCCATGCAACGCTACAAGTTTGGGGAAGAGTGGCTGGAAAGCTGCCTGACAGAAAAGGATCTAGGGATGTTGGTTGACAGCTGGCTAAATATGAGCCAGCAGTGTGCCCAGGTGGCCAAGAAGGCCAATGGAATCCTGGCCTGTACCAGAAACAGTCTGGCCAGCAGGACCAGAGAAGTCACCCTTCCCCTGTACTCAGCTTTGGTAAGGCTGCACCTTGAATAAGGTGTCCCGTTTTGGGCCCCTCATTACAAGAAAGTCAGTGAAGTCCTGGAGCATGCCTGAGATGGGCAACGAAGCTGGTGAAGGGGCTAGAGAACAAACCTCACGAGGAGCAGCTGAGGGAACTGGGGTTGTTTAGTCTAGAGAAGAGGAAGCTGAGGGGAGACCTTATCACTGTCTACAACTACCTGAAAGGAGGTAGTAGCAAGGCAGCTATGTATCTTTTCTCCCAGGTAACTAGTGATAGAACAAGAGGCAATGGCCTTAAGTTGCACCAAGGGAGCTACAGATCAGATGTCAGGAAATACTTCTGCTCTGAAAGGGTTATCAGGCAATGGAACAGGCTGCCTAGGGAGGTGGTTTAGTCACCATCCCTGTAGGTATTTAAAAGATGGATAGATGGGGTGCTCGAAGATATGGTTTAGTACTGGATAGGTATGGTTGGACTCAATCTCAAAGGTCTTTTCTAACCAGGTGATTCTATGGTTCTATGATTCTATGAATATATACTTCAAAAACACTTTTGAATCAGACTGGATGCATCCTATGACCTGGAAGGCTGCTGGAAATTGCAAACTAAACTGCTAATATAGGTGTATTCTGAGTCAGTATTTGTGTACTTTGAAACATGGCTTTGGGCTCATTGTCAGACTCAGTCTGTGCCCTGCCATCCGAGCAATTACAATCCCTTTGATAAACTGCATACACTCTATCAACTCCGCATCTTTTGCTCTCATTGCTTATGTTGCAGTGCCTTTTATTAGCACAAGTGGGGCGTATGCAATCTTTCAAAGGAAGGCCCAGCACCAGCTACACCACCAGCTCTGCTATCCTTGGTGGAAATGCCTTGCCTGATACTTCTGCAGTTGCATCTGACACCTTCATGCTTATATATGGATGTCTCTCTTTCTTGCTCCACAGAGGACTGATTTAAGAGACAAACAGCAATGGGACAACAATATTGTTGAGGATGAAGTGAAAAGCTGATGGCATGAGTTGAAGAGTGAAGGATTCCAATGCTCCCACTTTCTCAAACGCATTATTCTTGTCTTTGATCTTAATGTGTTTTTCCTCACTATTCAGGTTTTAAAAGCCTACTATGAATCTAAGGGCAAAGTATTTTGTTTTCAATAAGCAATCAGGCCAAACACAGTATGAGGCAAACTAGACTGAAAAGTACTCCCTGGGAAAAAAGACTAATAACAGACATTCTGAATCAGCTGATGATGGGTCTCACTAGCAAACGTCACTGCTAAGTCAGGCATTCTTTAATATCACAGACAAGGGATTGCATGGAAAATTAAAATCTCACAAGGGAACCTCTGATTTTAGAAGATAAGATAAAGACCTACTAATAGTGAACTCAACACCAATATAACTGCACAGATATTCAGCAGTAGAAACTGCATGCCTTGTGTCCTTTGTGTAAGCACAGCCAACCCAAGATCACTCTGCTTTGTTACTCACATCAGTGCATTTCACTTAAGAGGTTCTTCTACCAGCCACAAGAAATAAATGTATGTGTAGAAATCAGCATTTTGCATATGGAGCAGAATCACCAACATGCTTCTTTATTTCAAGAATGCTATAAATTTAAAATTTCCAACCCAGTTGTAAATAGGTTGTAAGTGATTCATCAGAGATAGAGCAGTAATTCACAATATCTTCTAGCAGGAGCAAAGACAGAATTGGTATTTATCTCTCCTCCTGCTCCCATATCACTACTAGGAAAAGCTAGTAAAAAGGTTACTCTCATCACCAGAATGAGAGGTGTGTCTATTTCCGCACCCCAAGACTACACTCTCACTTCCCCCATGGCCCTTTCAGAACCTCCCTCTGACCACATCCACAGATGGGGAAAGGGCACAGTTAAAAATCACTCCTGGCCCATGAACTATCTCAAGTGAATTCACCATGGCCAGAGAACACACAGAGAAGGCCAGCCATTAGGTCCCCTTGCCTTCACATCCCAGCAACTCTCTACTCTTCTGTCTACATTATCCATTGCACCTAGAAGTTAGAAGGGGTAAAAATATTAGAACTACCCTAAGCTTTGCATACAAATATTTATGTTCCCCTGCCAGCTCTT
>NW_010305715.1:92619-153730 GCF_000700745.2 Antrostomus carolinensis
CCCTCAAAAGCAACATATCAGACTTAGAGATAACAAAAGTAGCATGTAAATTATATGTTTGCATCCATGTGATGCTAAAGCCATCTCTGCAACACAGTCAATACCCTGAATTTAGGTCAAGTTAGGCTGAGCTAACTACAGCAACAAGCTCAGCACAAGGCTGAAACATCTTTCCTGGAAGCTTGGGAAATTCTTGGCAGCTACCCCACACTACTGCACTCTTGCCAAGCCAGCTAATTTAAAATTAACTTGGGTGCACCCCACTGCGCAGCCACAGTAGCAACTACGCAAGAGTAGACAAACCCTAAATAAGAAGTTACGTCTTTCCCGGTCCAATTCCCCACTACTATGTATTATGTCATTACATGACTGATGAAAAATTAATACAAAGTATTATTTTATCTGAAAGCATTTCATACATAATATTCATGTGAAACAAAGCTTTGAGTATCTATTATAAAGATTCAAGGGAAGCCAGAATTAAATACAAAAGCTCTAATTCAGATCTCTTTCAGAGGCTTTATGTCAGTTTTCCATTGATATTAGTGTATTACTCCCAGTTTACATCAGTGTAAGAACAGATGGAGGCCTGAAGACTGTAAGGACACCAAATCCATGAAACAGGAAAAGAAAGAGCAAATTATATAAACCAAGGAATTCTAAGCTGTCTATATAATTTTTAAATTTGCAGCACCACACATAATATAATGCTGCATTTATTTCTATTACAAAACAGTCTTTAATCAATTTTTTAAAAGTTGCCCTATTGAACTAAACTAGAGCTTTTAAGACTAAAATCTGTCAGGACAGTCCTGAGGAAAAGCTAATCAGAGTTTGTATTTCAAGGGGAATTTGAGAACTAGCCTTGATAATCTTCAGTACTGAGGCATTTTGCTGAACTCTACTAAATTCTAAACCCAAAGATTTATAATTTTTACAGAAATTTTTATTTTAGAATGATTTATTGTTGTTGTCAGCTCTGTCAGACTACTGCATTCCTGTCTTCACCTACAAAATAGAAAAGCTGACAGTTGCGCCTTATAGAATAAAATGTGGTGAAGTACTACGGTAAGCAAGTATATTGAAATAGAAAGTGCAGGATTCATGTCAATTTATTTCAAAATTGCATAGAAGGACATTTCTCATCATCACTAGGACATCACACTAAAGCTTTTGGCACCTTACTTCCTGCTCTTTTTACTGACTGCCATAATGCGTCCCACAACCCTTTTCTTGCCTTATACCAAGGCAAAAATGAAACAGAACAAGTGATATGTTTGGTGCTGTCATCCCACTTCATGCTTTCCACAAAGCTACAAATTGTTTTCAGTAAGGAGAAGTTTCAGTCAATAGCTCAGCTAAGCATTATAGTTTATCTAGAGTAAAAGTACAAAGACATTATACCTTTGAACTCAGTGAATTTTTAATCAATTCCCTGCAGCTGCTATTTGCAGCATCTTTGGTTTTCCTTACAAAGAACACTAATTGAGATTCAATACCATGGTTTCCACATAGTAAACATTTGTCTCAAAATTTTAAGTATTGTGATTTAGTTTCAAGTAAAAAGTATATATGACAAGAACAAAAAACTGTTCATGAGAATTCTTCTAGTCACAGGCAAGAGTTTTCTCATACTACATGCTATTAATTATTCTTGTATAATACAAGTACTCATGACAGTCAGAGTCACGAGTATTTGTATTACAGACTTGGGCTATTTGTCCCCAGCTAATAGCCCAGCCTGAATTTGCAGTGTAAGTTTCTCCCCTTAATATAGTGAAGCTAAATATTGAATATAGACTCTAAACTTTAGAAAAAATAATCTTTAGACTCAAGTCTGGAAGCCACAGCTTATTACAGAATCACAAAGGATAAACTGAGATTCAGAATTTTAATATGAAATTCAAAATGGTCTGAGAAGATTCATTTCACATTTGGAGACTACAATTTAGTTTTAGATAGGACAAATCAGCATCAACCACTAACAGTGTAAGAGATGAAACATCTATCTGTAAACCATGTCAAGCGGCATTAGGTGCAAGATAGATTCTCTGGTCTTTCTTCCTGGTTATTTGCAAGGTGGCTACACATTCATATTTCGCATCCAAATCACAGATTGTGTAAAAAAGTATTTGGATATTGAAACTTGACCTCCACACACACTAGTCAGTAATGCTTGACCTTTTTTCAAAAGTTTTTGTCCTTATGTAAAATATTGATACATGTCATGAATAATTAGACTTATAAGACCTCAACATTTCACTGAATATTATTATATTATATGTGTCATCTTAATTATGCCCCATCCTACGGCTTCATTCTGCAGGTTTTCCTTGTGCTATCAGGTACTTTTCAAAGCCATAGTGCTGCCAAATGTTAGGCCCAGAGAGATGAACAGTGCATACTAGATACACACTATAAGATGAAAAAGATTTGCAAAGGTGAAGTAAAGAACAGCAAGCAGTCCATTTCTCTTTTCCAGTTGCTGCATGCTGCCCCAGAAGAGACAGCTCTCCCATGCCCACGGGCAGGAGATCCTTGGCCTCTGCACCACCGTCTGTCCAAGAACACTCTCCCTGACCTCCTGGGCTGCCATCATGCACTAGCTATGCATTTCTTTGCGCAAACACATAGGGATTAACAGTATCATCCCTAGACTACAAACTGTTCAGCTAAAGGCCTAGCACACTAGGTAAATAAAATATTTGCTTTCATAAAGCAGCTTCCACTTTTCTTTTCCAAGAAGCTAAATATCTCCCAGGGAACATTCATGTCACAAAACCTTGGCAGCAAAACAGAATGTGTACTTAGCTCTAAAGCCAGGTATATCCTATACCTGTGCAGCCGATTCACTGCCACCCTATGAAAGTTTCTCTTGGAGCATTTGCTCTAACAAAAAAAAAGGTCTCCTTACCTTGCAATCACCTTGTAACACAGTTTCATTCCCTGCACTTCTAGATCACAGCCTGCCATCTGGACTTTCGTCTTCCTCTGAGCTCAGTCCCTGTCCTGGGCCACCTCACAGTTGTTAATTAGCAGCACTGTCTACATGCAAAGTACCCTGCCCATCATCTTTATATTATAAATACCTTCTCCCCCCTGACTCTGTTATGTTCCTGCTGCTAAATGTCCTTAATTTCAAATTCTTTATGCTAGGTTTTGCCTTTAATAACACTTGAATGAAAAGTAATTTTAAAGCAATTCATACTGTCAGCAGCTCCCTCAAGCAAACGTGATTTCTCTTAGCTTTGCCTTCATGTCTAGGTTAAGAAGTTTAAATTGAATAATTAAAAAACAAAGCTAAACAATAAGTGTTTAAGGTCACTTATTGAACAAGCCACATTTTTATAAATTTCCCAAGCATCTGCCCACAAGCTTGTGAGTTCCTGCAGAACATCAGTTTCCAATCCAGTCTACTTGCATCATTACAAGCTTTAGCTTGTAAGGAAAGCTAACACAACACATTACAAAAGGAAAGCTTTAGCAATGGGAAACCAAATAAAGTGACTTAGTAATGAACACAACAGCTGACTGCCAACATGTTCTGTTCTGCTAATATTATACCAGCATGGTAGTATCAAGGAAAATTAGGGTTTTTGAACTGAAGAATTTGGCAACCTTGAGAAATCAGCCAAATAAATCAAAAGCTCTTGCAAACACAATTAAGGAAAATATTGAGAAAGCATATTCTTACAAACAAGATCATAGACCAAGAGGCAAAAAAGCAAGCTTTAGGTTTCCATGGTATGATCTTCAAATCAGTTGCTTTGGGAATGGCAGGGCAGAACCACCTATCAGTGTAGGTAAGTGGTTTTTGAAAATCCTGTACAATGGTTAAGCACTTAGAAGCACAAAAAATGTGCAAATGCCACGCACTTCAAATTTCCAGAGGTAATTAGGCACCAAGATTTTTTGAAAGTGTCCTATCAGTGACTCTCTGATTCTTCTCCAGTACAACAACTATTTCTCTGCTCTAAACTTCCATCTCAGCTGAGGTCTCCAGTAGTTTGTAAAGTACAAAGAATAAACTGGTCAGTAACTATATAACACAGGAATTTTCTGGGACTTCCTCCACCCAAAGAGGTAATGGAGCTAACAAGAAAGGACCAGCACTTGTTCAGATAAAAGTTTGTCCAAATACTGCAAAGCCAAACTAAACTAGAACAACACTGACCAACTCTTTTGTGTGCTTTGATGCAACTAGACAATCGTGGAACATTAGTGTGAAGACACAAGTGACAATAGAAACAGCATAGCCTTGAGCACACAAATATTTCAAGACAAAAGCAAAACTGACTCCAAATTGTGCCATAAGAGGAAGAGACCTTTGTGTAATCTAGTAATTGATTTATGCATCCCAACTGTGAGACTGCCATCCTTCGCAACAAGGGACTCAACACAACAATAAGTAACAGGCTGAGACAAGCCACATTGAAGTCCACAACAGTCCTGCCAGGGGTGTCGTGTTGGTCCTCTCACCAGAGACTAAAAATTGTTTGCATTTTTGTCTTTCAGTAGCTCCATATAAATTATAATCTTTTTTGGGTTTTTTTGGTTGTGTTTGGGGGTTTTTTTGATTTTTTTTTGGTTTTGGTTTGGGGTGGTTTTTTGACTGTTTGGGTTTTCTTTTTTTTTTTTTTTTACTTGTAACTTAAAAAAACAAATAACATATTTCTCAGCCTTATTAAACTCACCCTTCAATTTGAAATTAAAATTAGGTTTGATGGTTTGCAGTAAAGGTCACACCTGACCTTCAGCTAAATCTCAGTCCCTTCTATTACTGTCCATTGTTACATTTGTGCAGAACCCCCCCAATAGGTTCATGCTGCAGAATTGTAAAGTGATCACCATCAATGGGCCTGCACAAGCATATGCCAACGTAGCAGGAAAAGGTTGGCAGT
This sequence comes from Antrostomus carolinensis, assembly GCF_000700745.2. Taxonomy (NCBI): domain Eukaryota; kingdom Metazoa; phylum Chordata; class Aves; order Caprimulgiformes; family Caprimulgidae; genus Antrostomus; species Antrostomus carolinensis. The sequence continues at coordinate 97,521 of NW_010305715.1, forward strand.
TTCCTGCTACAGTCCCCGTACTGCCACTTTTAGAAGTCACGCTGGTTGCGGCTGGGAGACATGGGACAGCAGCAACTCTTATGCTGAGGATAAGGGAACAGCCATTCCCACAGCAAAGGTCACTTGTTCCTTCATGTCCCTGACACTGAGAAGTGGTTCATTAAGCCTCATTCTACAGGCCTCTGATATCTAATATCCACCCCAACACTGGCCTTTCCCCCTACCTAAAAAAAGTGCAGCCTGGGTACTGCCCTAGGCTACTTCCTTTGGGGCAGACAAATTCAGTACCAGCACCAACACTGAGAAACCTTGAATGTGTTAGAGTACACATTCCAGCCCTGCATCCAGACCTAGGAACTTGCTCCACAGACAATGTTCCCAAACCAGAAGCAGGACATGTACATGTACTCAATCTCAGTGCTGCAGCATCTCTACTGCCACAGCTGGCATCTGACCTCACCTTCCTGACAGAAGTGAGACTGACTTCCTCAAGAAGGTTTATACTCGTTTTGTTTTTAAAAGAAACTTGGATTTTTAGGAGTAGAACTCAGTATTCCTCTGGAGACATAGGGAACCCCGCCATGCACTACATGGTGTAATGGCAGCCCACCAGACAAGCATTACAGAAGCATGGAAACCAGAACACCCTTTAAATTTCGGCCTCCATTAAACAGAAAAGAGATGATGACAATAAGGGTACGCAATTCTAAATTTTGGAAGAAATTTATAATACTATTTCTCATGGAGCCCCAAGCACCACCAACACAAAAAAAACACCACCACACACCACTACAGATCCTGAGCCAGGGGATAACAGTATGTCCACTTTAATTCTTAAAATGAAATAATTCATGAAGACATGTAAGAAAAGAATTCTGCTGAAGTTTTAATTCTTTTCTCTCAGGCACAGACAAGTATAATGGTACAGCACTGCAAATTAAATATTCTAATGCAAATCAGGTCCATTTCTGAAAGTCACAGTGACCCAAGCAGCCACCCAGAATAAAATCTTGCTGAAGTTCCCTCAACCAAAGGACAAGTCTAATGCTGATCTTACAGCACACAGAACTGTAGACATAGATTTTCTCCATCTTGTATAAAAATGTACACAACTTGAAATTAATTCCTCTGAAGAAAATGAGGTGGTGAGCAGTTGAATGAGAAACTAATGGGAATTTTAATAAGGTACTAAAACAAAAATTGTGATGGACACAGCTATTCGATATCTCTTATTTTTCATTCAGAATGTTAAATAATTAATTTTAGCAACTAAGCTAACAGTAATTGGGGTTTAATAACTGAGAGAACAACAGATAAGGAAACAATAACCAACAGACAGCAAAGGAAATGCAAACCTCATGAAGTTCAACAAGGCCAAGTGCAAGGCCCTGCACCCAGATCAGGGCATCCTCAAGCACAAATACATGCTGGGCAGAAAATGGGTAAAGAGCAGCCCTGAGGAGAAGGACTTGGGGGTACCAGTAGACAAGAAGCTCGATGTGAGCCGGCAATATGCACTCATGGCCCAGAAGGCCAACCCAGGCTGCCAACTCATGGCCCAGGCTGCACCAAGAGAAGTGTGGCCAGCAGGTTGAGGGAGGTGATTCTGTCCCTCTACTCCGCTCTTGTGAGACCCCACCTGGAGTACTACGTCCAGTTCTTGGGCCCCCAACACAAGAAGGACATGGACCTACTGGAGTGAGTCCAGAGGAGGGCCATGAGGATGATGAGATGGCTGGAGCACCTCTCCTATGAGGACAGGCTGAGAGAGTTGGGGCTGTTCAGACTGGAAAAGAGAATGCTCCAGGGAGACCTTAGACTGGACTTCCAGTACCTGAAGGGGGCCTACAGGAAGGTTGGGGAGGGGCTTTTTACCAAGGCATGTAGCGATAGAACAAGTGGAAATGGCTTTAAACTGAAAAAGGGTAGATTTAGATTACGTATCAGGAAGAAATTCTTTACTGTGAGGGTGTTGGGACATTGGTACAGGTTTCCCAGAGAAGCTGTAGATGCCCCCTTCCTGGAAGTGTTTTGGGCCAGGTTGGATGAGGCTTTGAGCCACCTGGTCTAGTGGAAGCATGAGCATGTCCCTGCTCATGGCAGGGGGGGTGGGACTAGATGATCTTTAAGGTGTCTTACAACCCATACCATTCTATGATTCTCTATCAAGAAGTAATGGAAATGGTCTTAGAAGAACCAAGTAATTTGAAATCCTGGTTCAGTATATTTCATTTTCTCCTCCTGGGACTTCATACACCCTTGAATCTCATTCATGTTCTTGCTCAGTTTCTTCTTAAGAAAGACATTTTTATTTACTGCTGCAATACTATAGTGAGTTCTATGACTTGCAGTAGTTAACACTGCAATAGGATGGACTTGTACTTAATAAGAAGCAGTTGTACTAATGCTGTTCATGATCTGCACTTTAAGATATATAAGTAAATTCAAATATGTGTTCCTGTACATTATACCTACAACAGTTCTTTGAGTAGCATACCATTTATCACCACCAACTCATTTTTTTCATGGATGGCTGCACAGAAGAGAGGATCTGTATAGAAGCAACAAGCAGATACAAGCAAGTTGGTCTGCATTGGTTTTCTGTTTACAAGAGTGTTTGACATGGGTGGGCACTGATCAAATTAATGATCACTGATGTCCAAGAACACTTAATTTTACTATCTTGCAACCTATTTAAGAATATAGGCTGTATTATATGTGAGGACCATGAGATAAAGGTCAGTCTGTAGTCAGCTTTTTTCATCAAATGGAGGTGTCACAGCTAATAGGGTGCTATAGATTTACAGTATTTGAAAGTCTGCATATTTCTAAATGCATAAAGGAATTTCACAAGAGCCTTTTATGGAGAACTCATGAGAGACCTCAAGCAACAAGTCTGGATTCTCTTAGAAAGAATAAAGAATCACTTCAACTCATGCCAAAAGCCTTTGAAAAAAAAATTCAGTGTTTTTCCTATCCCTCGCTGTCCTATACATTTGTTTATTTAAATGAGTCTGATGTGAGATTCACAGATATGTGGTATGTCTCTGATATGACTAAGCCAGGGGCAACTGGCTTAGCCCAGAAATCCCTAGGAATGCATCTGAAGCCCCCAGATGGGCAATAAGCCCATTGATGGTGTCTCCAAGCTCCCTGGGAAGGCTTCTGTCCCAGAACACTCCAGTGATAATCAAAAGGGCTACACAGCTGAAAGTTTCCCAAGGACCACAGCACAGTTCAATCCCTAACAAGTCACTCATGCTTAGCAAAGCTTTAAAAAAATTACAGCAATTTTTCTGTTGCTGCTTCATGATATAATTAACCAACAGCATTCCTCTCAGTCATGAGCTAATGCATGGTCTGCTGTGCTGAAAGTCAGTAGTGTTATTCTGTCTTGTGCTATGAGTCAACAAGCACGTACAGTGATCAGGTCCCTTAGGACTAACAGGGGCTGGACATTGTTACACCTTATCTTCTACAAACCCCTACATATTTTTTATTCTTGGCATAGCTGTACCTCACAAAGTGGAGTATATCTTGCCCTGACTCCTGAGTATTAGCATTTAGAGACCTGGTCAGCAAGTGAATCAGAATCAATTCAATAGTTAAAGTGCTTAACCTGCTTCACTGACTAGCCCTTATTCTTGTCTCATACAAGTGTAAATCAATTGACTGAGATTATTCCAAATTTTTACACTGTATCTGAGAGAAGAATCTGGCTTGTTCTTCTCAGGGGATTCCCTGAGCTAGATTCTAGCCTGGACAGCACACAACCACCACCCAGGAGAAGCCCTGCCCTGTATATAAGGACGTTATTTCCTTTCCCCCTACCAAAAGAAGGGTAGGGAAACCTACTATTTCCTAGTAGAACATCTTCACAACAGAACAAACCTGCTTACTGTTTGTCATATTAAGGTAGCACTTATAAAAGAGTTTAATTAATTAAAATCCACTTTAAACAGTAATAATGCAATTATAAACCAGGCTCCACTGCTTCCAATTAAAAAAAAAAAAATACACTCCAAAAAATTTCATTTATATCTTTTAAAAACACCCATTATAGAGTATTTACAAGGGTCTTTTTCCTATGATTTATCTCCCTAAATAAAATTTCCAGGTTATTAGTATAGTTTATCATTGGTCAACACCTGACTATCCCAGGTAACACTATCTGAGAAGCTAAGTCATGCCACCTTTAAGAAACTGTGTTTTGAATGCTCTTTGACCTTTGCCAGACAAATAGTTAGGAACTGGGAATCACTCTTACCCTTTAGGAGTATTACTTTAGAAAGAGTGATCAAAAGGGAAATGTAAATGTCAACCTGCTCCTCTCCCTCCTAGGAAGATGGAGATGCCACTCCCCAATGCACTACAGGAGTAGCACAATGCTCCAGCTAATGCAGAGAGAAACCAGTCAGCTTCTGCAGGAGGCAGAAGGGCTGTACCACTCTCCTGCTTCACACTGTGACTGGACCCAGCAAAGTCAGCAAGCAGAGCCTTCGAGGGGAGGTCAGCATTGGCAGCTCTCCTTTTCTTATGTTTACTTGAGTGGGTTTCAGGCAGTCAGGGAGATCACTGACAGCAGAACCCCTGGGACCTAAAGACTCAAAGGCTTTCTTTTCATGCATCCTTAAAAAGCCCTGGTTGCCTCCCCTCCCTCCTTTGCCACTGCTGCCAAGTTCACTACTTGCTGTCAGACTTACACCCTATTAAAACAAGATTACAGGAGCAAAAGCTTACCCACAACCACCTTGCAAGCTGTTTAGAGTCCTGCAGTGATGCTGGTTCATCACCCTCAGGCATCTCACTCATGTTCTTTAATGTTCTTCACTCTGCACTGCAACTGCTTCAAAAACCTCTCTGAACTGCCCTTTTCAGCTTCTCATCCTGCCAATATAGCCATGAGGAGCCCTAAGAGGCACACTCACAAGCCCCAGCAAGGCCCACAGTTTATTCTCATTTTAGAGCATGGGTGTCCCAGACGATTTTAAGCCCCTCCTTTCTTGCTTCAGATACATTAGTATTTTCTACCCAGCACACACATTATAAACACACATAGATACAAGTGAGACAGGTTATCACTCTGCTTTCTTGACAAGATCTGCCTTTTAAAGTCTGCCCTGGTAATAAGCAGAAGCAACTGCTGCTGGGAAGCACTTCGAGAGAAATAGCATCAGCAGCACAACATAAATAATTAACAAAACCATTCTTTTAGATTGCATTATGCAGAGAGGAATAAATCATCAAAAAAGCATTAAATATTTCATGAAAGTTATCATAAAGTTGGAGAATCAAGTGTCCTATATCATTTCAGAGCATGGAATAGTCATCAATACATTTAAGAACTGCTTCTTCTCCCCTTTGCAACATTGAAGGAAATGGATTCTCTTGAATTCTACATGCACTAAGTTTTCTACATTCACTAAGATTTCTAGAAGTCTGATCATCAGAATTTCCTTGTCAAGGAAAAAAACAAAAACAAACAAACAAACAAACAAAAAAAACAACCCCACCAAACCCATACAGACCTCTTTATGGCCTCCCAAATTGGGTAGCTAGAAATTGAGGCATACAAAATTAATAGCCATTTCTGAAAACACTGACTCACTGAGCTAGTAATGAGTAGTTGTGTTACTGAATCACTATTGAAACAGAAGATATTATCCAACTCCTTAAGTGATATTTATTAGCAATAAATTTATCCTCCAGAGAAAGAAAAAGGCAAAACCCAACCCAACTCCCTTTTTATAGGGCTGCCAAATGAACACCTAATGCAGTATCCTCAGAACTAGTAAGCAGAAAACCATGGAGCTCATCCAACCGTGTAGCTTACTCTCCAAATCATTTAACATTAGTTTTTCAGGAAAAATAGATGTTTTAAGTGTCTTGCAACTTTCGATAATGATTCATTTTCACTTAACACGCTGATATCATTGACTTTCCAAAGCAGAAAATAATTTTTGTAACACAGTTTTCCTGGAACTGAAAAAAGTATAAATATTTTGCTTTTTATCTGCTTTATTTTTCAGGTTTTTCTTTGTTACTTGTGCTCATTACCAATAGTAAATCAGCTCAAGTTTCTTCATTTTCTGCCAAGCTTTTCCCTCCTCATCAATCTTTAACTGCTGTTTTTCATCCTATACTGAAATCCCAAGTCCTTCTCAGGCCTGATAAAACTAAGGCAGTGCAGTACCCAGAGAAAAAGCAAAGGAGGATTAGAGCATCACAGTTGCCTGCTTTGCAATAGTAGGTGTAGGAAGCCCAGAGTAACTACTAATCTGAATTGAGATCATTATGTGCACAGGATCTGGACACCTTCAATTTCTAATATCCAGCCTACATTGAAGAAAGTCAGTCGGAGCTTGATAAACAGAAGAACTTTTTTTGCTGGCATAGTCTCCGTGCAAAAGCAAGATATGACCATAACATTTTATTTCTAAGCTTCTGACATTCTTTTAACTTATAAGGCAACACATGCTAAAGCCATTAATATGGTATTTTTACTTCAAGTTCTCATGGGAACAGAGATGATTTTTAAACAGCAAGAGAAAATTTAAGTTTGCTCTCATAGTAAAAGCTTTATTTTTACTTGTTTCTAGGGGATTTTTGGAGGTAGGAGAACAGGTGAGACTGTAATATGCAGAATAATAAACTCTACAAAGATATATGAAGCAGTGATTATTGAGGAAAGTTATTTTGAAACACATTGGCAGTATGCATGCCTGCATATAACAAACAAAGATCCACAGGCTAAATGCTAGCATCCAAACAGACTGAATTATACATTTTCTTAAAAAGTATAGGAAAGGAGCATTTCACAGTTTCTCAGAGGCTTCAGTAGCTGTGTAGAATCAGAGTGCTTCAGAGATGGTATCAAAATGGAGGTTCCAATTTCAGAACCAAGTAGAAATAAATACAGCAAGATTTCCTGGAGGTACAGATGGTATAATAACATGACAAAACTGAAAATCTCCTCATCTTAAATAATAAATAAATGAGTGAACACTTGAGCATGAACTCTATCAGTTCAGCAGTTGCCTCGCCAGTAGGCAGCAGGAGCAGCTTCATTGCTGGAGCAGGGAGGTCCTGGGTTCTGAACCAAAAACTGCTACTGACTCACTCCCATGTTGGAAAGGTGTTTGACTGCATCTTGTTTCCAGTTTTGCCTCAGATTCATCAATTTCCAAAGCAAGATGCTGATACTGAGAGCAACTTTAACAAACATAGTTACCCACAGTAACACTATGATAAATAGGCAAAGTTTATATATATATAGATAGATAGATATAGATATATCTCAAAGTGCTTGCTTGCTTCTCCCGTCTTTCCTAACTAGACCAGCCCTATCCTATTGCTTTCTGCCATCTGGTCCTGCCCTCTACCTTTGCACAGCCTTTGCAAAGCTGAGAACACCAAAATTTTATATCTGCAGTTCACTATAAAGCCCAGCTGTGCTGGTTGTACTGGGAGGGAATAGGTGCAGGTTTTGTTTGGTTGTTTTGTTTTTTTTTCCTCTTCCCAATTTAGACACAAACAGGCAGCCAGGCACAGCCCAGACCAGAATACATCATATTTTACCTGAGATAATGGGCTATAGCTAGTGCCTTATGTCCTGTAATAGGGCCAGATGCATTCAAATAAAATGCATATCAGTCTCTGGTGCTGCTGTTTTTAATCAGATTTGTCATTCTTACTCCTCCTAAAACAAATTAGTCAAAATACCATTATTTTATCCACTATCTTGTCAACCTCTGCTATGCTATACTCAAAATAAACCAAATCAATAGGTTTTAAAATTTCATTTTAATTATTTAGCCTGTAAGAGGCTCATCAAGGCACCCTATATCAAATCCAGTAGCCTGATTAACAAATTAATCATCTTCATACAACATCTAGCACAGCACAACACTGTTATCCTGCTTTGTCTTAACAAGCAAAACAGAAATCCACATGATCTCATGATGAAACTCCGGTGAGACACAAAGCACTGAGCATATTATTTTATATTATGCTGCAGAGAGCATGTGTGTTCAGTTGTCTTCCAACCAACAAAGTGGTGGTGTTGAGTCTGACTTGTGTTATCCTATAAAATTGCATAATTCTAACAGCAAACTTGAGATTAAAATAAGCAAGCAAGGAACTGGACCATTTCCCAGACAGGTCTCTAAAGGCCCTTCTTAGCAACTAGTTAGCAACCAAGAGATTATTAATGTGGATTAAAGAATTAAATAATAAAACAAAAAAATCCAATCAGAAACATTATTGCCAGCACTTTACTGTCACAGGGTCCACTGGAATAAAATAAAAACCAAAAAGCACTAAAGTTATTTTCATTTTGTCACAAAGTTAACTAAAGGAATAGAAAAAGAGATGTTTAGAGACACATGACAAAGATGGAAGAAACCCAGACTACTAAAAAACTTTCAAGTAATGTGAAGGAAAAAGATATTAGTATTTTTTAGTAGCTTTAATGGTCTGGCTAAATCTAAACTAGTCAAATCTCCTGACACTGCACTTTGCATTCATGGACACTGTAATAATTCAACCATTTAGAAAAGCTGGGGCAAGTTCAGACCTAGTTCAAGCAAGCATAGTTCTCCTGAAGTTAGAACATTCTTGTTCACCTGTACCAAGGATAAATCCAGGCTGCTGGCCACACAAAAGCCAGAAGAAATGAGTTAGTGATAACATTCTAGACCCTAAGAATTTAGATGCTACACAACTTTTCTAGGCAACTGGCAGTGCAGTCATAGGGAACGACTAGTTCAGCCATGTAATCCAGTACAGAAGACCAAAGGAGACACTGCAGAAACAAAATGCATCAATGCAGATCATATAACACCTCTACTACCCCTATTATTCCATTCCATACACCGGAGCAGCAAAGCCCAGGATGGCAGTCCAGAAACCCCAACCCTGAGTTCAAATGGGATAAATACTTGAGATTTCTAGGTAGTGTGAATGTTAGTCTGTCTGAGACAAGCAAAATTCCAGTGCAGTTTCAAACACTGGTAGCAAAATTCAGGAGGTACCTAACCAAATAGTCTTAAAGAATTTGTCAGGTTCCCTCTGAGTTTTTTTGGTTTGTTTTTTTTTTTTTTCTCCTTACCAGCATCCCATGAAAGTTCCAGAGGCTTTATTTAAAGTTTTCCTTCACTGTTTCTTCCTCCCATGTGAGAAATAGTAAAAGAATATTATATTAATCACAAATTAGGGAGGATACACAATCATACCCACAAAGTTCAGGGAATTCCAGTTAACCTAACTTTTACTGTACCTCTACACCTGTGTGTGTTCTCACACAGTTCATAGTGTACAGTGACCACAAACTAATAGATCCAATAGATTTCATGGGGTTTATGGTACATTTTGTACACTTCCAAGGAGCTTTACCACATATTTATTCAGTTCTAAAATATGAGTGAATAATAGTCACTACAAACATAAAAATTCACTTTTGGTCTTTCAATGTATTGTTGTTTTATTTTAACTATTTCATTTCAGCTTCACCTTAAAAGGGATGTTGTAATAATGATTAGTTTAGGTTACTACATACAGAATCTGACATATCAGCTATTAAATACTGTAATTTTAAAAGTACAATTTATTTTATCAGAATAACTTTTTTTTATATTTCCACTAAGGACAAAAGTCAGGCTTCTGGTACATTACCATTTCTTCTAGACTCATTGTGATATGAGCCAGTGTTTAACATTCCTAAATTAGCAGGTAGGATGTCAATAGCTACGTATTTCATTCAGCTTTCAAGAACCTTAGAAAAAATGTACCAAAATAAACTGTTCAAAATTACAAAACCTGCTGTCACTATTACAAACATGTAGGACACATGAGCTTATTAGTTAGCTGACAGACTGTACTAAGTTCTGTCTAAGGTAGCTTGATAACCAGGAAGCATTACAAAAGCAAGATATTTTTCAGAAAGATTAAGCAGCTTTCCCAAGGTCAATAGACACTGAGTGAAGAGTTTAGGGAATATACCTTTAAAATAAATTTTAAAAATAAACACCACCACACTCCTACCTTCCAGTTTAAAGCTCTCTTCAAAGTTGACAAATAGAAGCCAAAATCTTCAAAAATCTGAGTCACACCTGTAAATTAACAACCTTAAATTCTTTTAAGAGTTTTCTCTTCAGCCAGCATCAATTTGTCAAGCTTCATTCCAAGCCACTACAGACTTGTGATCACTCTTGATTCTTTGAAACTAAGGCACAAAAATGCTTATGTTCTCCAGCAGCAGGGAAACACTATTAGTTCAGGAAGATATGGACAAATATATCTGCACAGGTAGGCCAATTATTTTTCTCATATCAAATAATTAAATACCCAATTATTTTTGCACCTGTTAGCTACACTAATTTTTCCATAATAAATCTGGAAAATTTGTTTTCTTGCTTCTTGCCCATGTTTCAAAGCTCTGTAGGTACCCTCAGCATTTTTACCATATCAGCTTACGTATTCCCAATGGCTTCTGCAGTTACCATTATCTGTATGTTTAATTAATATGCTGTTTACTTGACTTTTCAGATCATTAATAAATATGTTGAGAAAAATGTACTAAACTTTTATTTCCATAGCACTATTGGACATCTCTCCACAATCCACTGCTTTTCCATTTATCACTTTCTAAAAATCCTTTTTCTGTACAAATCAAACTGGAGGTGGGTCCCTAGTGAAAACACAGATTTTCATTCACAACAAACCAGTCTGACTACAACATGTCTCATTTGAGTCACAAAAATAATTAATCCATAATAAGAATATATTGTAGAGACTAGATTAGACTAGATTAAGAGTTGAACCAACTATCCTTGATGAAATTTACTCTGGATTACCTCAGGAACTGGCCAGGGCAGTCAGAGCTGCTCAAGATTACTTTCATGTATTCATAGAAGCTGACTAAGCTCTCCAAAGTTTAAAGTTTTGGAGCTGTGGGTAGGACAGGAGGAGAAACCTCAGTATCATTCATCTGTAAAATACATTGGAACAAATAATAAAACAAGCATTTTACATCATAGCTGCTTACAAAGTTCAGCATGGATTGGCCAAAAGCATTTATGCTTCTTCTAGGGTATGAAAACAATGAGAACATAAGAGCAAGTAAGTAAGCATGTAAGAGGTATTGCAATGCTTTTTCTTGCACATAAAACAACTGGTATGGAAAAACAAGCAGACCAGGATAAAGATATGTGAGTAAAATCTAAGCTGAGGTACTACCAGGTTCAGGGCAGCGTACATTAAGAAACTTGTAGCCTGATCAGAAGTGAATCATAAGACAGCAGACAGAAGGTTTAGAAAGCTATAAAAATATCTTATTTGGTGGTTATTTCCTGTGGCCCTGATATATTACAGTACTGCATTTTCAATTAAAAAGATTGAGACTAATGATTTACAGAGACATCTGACAGCTAAGAAAGAACAGGTGATTTTAGTACCTACACTATTACATCAACTTCAGTCTGTTGCATGTCACATGCAGACCCAACCAGTCTTACTGAAAACAATCTGACATATTGCAAAGAAAGGAATTCTAGACATAGCTACCAGATACTTTGCTATAAAATTCTGGAACTTTTAGTTAATAGCAAACATTTGCCAAGTTTCAGAAGGCTAAACAACCAGAGTCTCATTTAAATCACAGCCCTTAAAAATTGATCCATCACAGACTGACCTGGCCCCAAAAGTTCTTTTCCACATAGTAATTAAACTAAGTTGAGAGCTTATGGTGAGCAAGGCACTGGAAAAGCACTGCAAACTACTAATCTCTCAATCCCTAAAAGAAGTTAGAAAATTATCTTAATTGACTGCTGCCCCAAAGCTATGCTAGTATTTTAAAATGGTGGCACAAATGTTATTCCAATAGCCCTGTTTACCAGGAAACACATGCCACTGGCATCATCGCAATCAGTTTGGGGTAGTCACACTTGTGGGCCATGGAGAAAAGGAGCAGAAGACCCAGCATCTCAGGGCAAAAGTCTCATTCACATCTACTCCCCATCCCAAGTCACATAACAGCACAAACTAACCCTTATGCATCCCCCTTTTCTCCCCAGTATTACACACAAGTTGCACACAGGAAAAGAGACCCATAGCAACAGCTGAATGATGATCATGCCAAGTTTATAAAAAAATAGTTCATACTACAAGCAGCTATACTATTCCAGCCTGCAGCCTCTCCATGGGGAGAAGCGCTCAGGTGTACAGCTTCCACAAAGCTAGTATGCCTCTAGCAGTAAAAGCATCCCAGAGCACCTATAGAAGGCTTACACTGGAGAGATTACAGTGCATGTCATTGCACTCACTTCCAGCTCAGTCTGATGGCCAGTGGGGAAGGAGAAGAAACCTGTCAACTTGTCTTCCAAGCAGTTTGTAATTAGCCATTACCTAGACTCTAGAGAGACTTTATGCTTTCCACTGCCTCCTCTCCATCGTGCAGAGAAGGTTCCTATCTCCCTTGCTGAAACAAGCTTAGCAAATACCCTGGATCCCTCTCAGCAACTGTGCAAGAGCAATCATGCCCAAAGGCTTTGTTCAGACACCTCTGTCACAGAACTGAGCTGTTCACTACTTTTGATACAAAATGAATTAACTTCAGCACAACACTCTCAGGCAGGACACTTACCAGAAAATTATTAGGTTCAACAGCATGCAAGGTAATGCTACAGCTTTCAACTATTACTCACGGTTTGAAGTGGCATACTTTTCCATCTCACTCTTAAAAGAAAGGAACATGAGACCCACTTCAGCTGCTCCCTCCACCCACCTTTTTACCACCTGTGCTGATTTAAAATGATCAAGACAAGGAGAAAGAGCACTATACCAGCCTCAAATAACACAGCATGATCTGGATGACCACAAAGGAGAGATGGCAATGGTAAGTCTTTGCCCTCAGGACTCCATTTCTCATGGCCATAGCAACTCACCCACAAGTTTAATCTTGCATGTGCAGAAGGTAAGTTTCACAGGTACCACTCCAGTCAAGTAGAAATACTAAAACTTATTAGCCTCCTTCCTCTGCACATAAAGATAAAATAGTAGGACTTTCTGAGATTGTAGGTGGATGTATTTGTGATAGTTATCCTCCTAAATTGCAGAAATGGAAATAAAAAGAACAACTAGGATAGTTCCCATGGGGCAGCCTCTTAACCATCACATCAGGTCAAACTAGGTTTCGCAACAATGTGGTCAGCTCTACCGCAGTGTAAGGGTACAAGATAAGTTCAAGGGCTTTTGTCAATACATAAGATAGCTTTAAGCAGCACATGAGACACTCAGCAATGTGAAAATATGGTTAAAATACTCTTCCCTTGCTTAGGGGAGCTCTACCACTAGAAATCAGCTCAAACAAAACAAGAAATGAACTGCAGGGTTGGAGTTGGCCTTATCTGACAGGACATCAGAAAAACGTGAAGGAGACAATCAAGAGTGATGTGTCAGGATTTGGTATAACATGCCTTTGACTAGCACAGATTTTTTGGAGAAGAGACAATTGTATATTCAACCTATCTGTACTTCAGAAAAGCATTTGATGTAGTGCCACGTGAGATCAGCTGAAATATAGAAGAGAGGAATTAGTGTGGTGGAGCAGTAACTGACTGAAAAGCAGAAGAGCTAGAAGGAGATTAGCAAGGGACTTTTCTCAGGCTTAATCTTAGGACTGACATTGCTCACTATATTCACTAGCAACCTTACAGAAGCAGTCTTGCCATGACCCACACGCTTTTATTTCTCAAACAAATGCCTGGATAAACAAATGATCTTTCCTGTGTGCCACAAAACTCAGCAAAATTTCCCTTCAGAAAAGCTAAAAAGAGAGCAATACTAAACATTACATGTTCCTATCACTTCCAAAAAATCTATCACTTGTTCTGGTTATTTTTTAAAGCAAACTCATCACAGAGAAATTAGAAATAACATGGCTAAACTGTTTATATAGCACAGGGGCAAATCACAACGAACTGGGAACTACCTAAGGTCTTAAAGACTAAAGGTAACTGAACATTAATGTTAAATTAAAACTAAAAGTATTTAGAATTAAAACTGAAAAGCTGTTTAGATATTAAAAGTTCAACACATTTTCACAAGTTAAAAAAGTGTTTGTGATATCCTATAAATTAAGTACAATTCTCAATGTAATTGAAAAACTTTTCTGCTTGAAAGACCTGAAAACTGAGGTTTATGACAAAAATATCAACAGAACTTTAAGGTAATTGAACAATCCTCATTACCACATTTGTATGATAAATTTATACACTATCACCTGTCATTTCACAGGAAACAACTTTTAAATATATATATTTTGGTTTCATACTTAGAGGCAAACAAGAAAACAGATAAAGATACAGGTAGAGTTGTATCAGATATCAAGGCTACCAAAACAAACTGTTAAAAGCTATGAAAAGAGCAAAGCTGGAGTGGCTTGAACTGTTTTGCAGCACATAAGCTCTGCAGAGAAAAAATTGTAGACTAAATTCAGTTGATTTATTTATCTTCCTATACATTAAGTGAACAAAGGAAAAGTGAACTGTTAATCCCTTAGTATATTCTTATTTTTCCAAACTCTACATGTCAAACTGACAGGTAAGCCTGAATCATTAATTCATGACCAGAAAAATTATTTCAAAATCTTCTATACCATTTATACAAGTAAAATCAATTTATTATGAAAAACATGAAGACAAGGAATAATAGATAAGGAAGAAGTTGTTAAAGTCAAAGCTTTGCCTGCTGTCCAGATACTACTTTAAAAAAACATTTCAACTCAGTTTTACTGACAAATCACGTGTTAAAGACAATTATCTCTTTTTCATCCTGTGTATTTACTTATAACTTTTAAGCTGACTTGACCTTTTCCTTTTCCCACAGAATAAATGAAACACATTTTTCCTATCACTTAGCAAAATAGTTAAGTAATCAGAAACTCAGCAGTATGTTTTTTCTGGCAAATGCAGCTGTTGACACAAGGAGCTAAGTTATCGTAAGTGCATGGACAAAGCATTATGGGACAAGTTCTCACATCTCTTCTCAGACCCAGGACTCTGTAAGGAGGATTTATAGGTATATCTCTTGGCTGGCATACTCAGTTTAAGACTACTAAGGGGTTCCACTATAATTATTCCATGCCCTGGTATGGTGACATTATAGGTTTGATGCAGATCCTGATCAGGCAAGGACGTGCAGTTACTTTTTTTGGTGAGCAAGTTGGCATATAAGCTTCCTTTACTCCAGGAGCTGAAAATACAGATTCAGTAAAGTTCAAGTGATGCACACAGACAATATCTGTGTACATATTACAGACTTACTCCATTAAAATTTTTGAATAGTTGAATTGGCAGAGCAAGTTAATAACATAAGTGTTTTTCATTATGTAGCTCTACAGTTTTGATCCTTAGTAGGTACCCTTAATCCGGACTTAATATATATCTGGAAAAGACAGTCTTGGGACCATAACCCACAGAATTTACAATGATCTTAGGCAAGTTAGATTTTAGACAAAAACCCTGCAACAGCACTTTTTTTCATCAAACATGCCTTTTTTTTTTCTACCCCAGCTAGGCTTTGAGGATGTCAGAATGGAATTTTCAATCAGTGCAAGAAACCTCACAATTCTTCCCCAAAACCTAGATCTCCTACCCACTCCCCCATTCGGTACCCTCAACTGCCCAGTTGTATAATATTAGCTTGCTAGGAAATGTTCTATAAAAGGCTTAGTTTCACTTATTTCACAACAGGACAAAACTAGATCTTAAACCTTTCTGATTTTTGTCAAATATTGCTGTTTCAGAGCATCCTGCAGTTTTGAGCCCTGTCATACTTCACATGAGATAACCAGCTACTACCGCGTCCAGCACTTTTGAGATCAGAGTAGAACTGAACTATTATGAGAACAAAATAGATGGAAATGCTCCAAAGATGATCAGTGAAGAATTCCCATTACCCCGGGAAGTCTCCTGTGCCAGGCTAGGAGAGCCATTTTTGCCATTCTGCCCCACAGTTAATCTGCAGGAGAAAAGACCAGGGCAGAATAAAAGCAAGAACCCTTGCGCACCTGCATGCTAGTGATGTAGGGTCATGAGGTGCCCTGGCAACATGGATTCTGTGGGCTACAGCCAATTCCTCTGACTTCCTCCAATCTCCTCTACTTCAGACTGCAGCGCAAACCAGCAGGATAGCGCTGGGTTGTTTGTCCAACTTGAGCTACACCAGAAGATTTTCCACTGGAAACACATCAATTTATTTTTCATTTTCAAATTCAGAAATTTCCAATGCAAAGGAGCTCTTAAAGTTTAGTGATATTCCAGATTATGCATCTCAAATATCCTTATATATAATGAACCACTCATTGTCTGTGAATTAAAAATAAATTGGCTGTGTATTCCACTTATAGTTTAGTAGTTGGGTAAAATACATAATTTAAAATTATACAACCAATAAAGTGTTAATTATTGTACTTTTGTATTATATTTGAGTTTGCAATAAAAAGGTCTGAGGCTTTAATTAGTATAAAATCAGGTCATTCAATTGCTATTTTTAACATGTTATAATTACAAAAACAAAATCAAACTATGGAGTACTTTCAATAGGTAGTTACGATACATTAAAGTAGATCTTTAAGAGCTATGCTCATCTAATTGCAAATGAACAGATTTTTTTATTAATACATACATATTAAGAATCCATGTATTGTCTAAAGGAAGAAATATATTTTATGGTTTAATAGAAGTGTGAAACTTTTGGCTATGGTATCTCAAGCAGTATGTTTTTAAAAGAAATGTATTTGGCCCAGGTCCAGGTAAAGATTTGCTCTCTGAAAGCCTGATTTTGCTTTGCTCAACTCCTGGATGTGTAGACCCAGTGCAGAATCCAGGACTGGTACAAGCAGCTAGTCTTTTTGTATGATAAGTATCATTGGCTTCTCTTCTTAAAGCTCTCACTTCCAGGGTTAAGCACAGCTTTGCAAAGGATTTTCATAATGACAATTCTGGTAACAATACTCCTTCTCACCCCTAATTTCCATCTAAATTTATGTGTTTAATTAAAAAAAAAATGTCAGCAAGTGTTCTGCACTAGTTCATGCCTCAACAGACCCAAAAGAGAAGCCTAGGAGAAAGCTCAGTCTCTCAGCCAGCCACCTCTCACAGTACACCTTACATGAGCAGAGAACATCAATGAATGACACACAGGGCAGGACATCCAGATAGAAGAGCTCCCATGATGTGGGCAAACAGTTCTCCACACTGAACAGAGAGCTTTCCTTAGACAGTCATTGCTTACACAAGTTTAAGACCATGCCATTTACACTCTAAACTCTGGCTTTACCCAGATTTCCAGCCAGCTGATTACTTAGCTTACATTTGTTACTTATAATTTCTGTCTTTTCACTACTTTGAAATTCTACTAAATCTACACATCAAAAACACACAGAATCATTGTGCCTCTCTCTCTCTGTAGATAACACTGTTATATTTGGTTGGTAAGCCTTGCAAAGATGTTAGCCTGTACAGCAACAGACATAGCTGTTTTTCCTAAAAGTGGTGAAGCCAATCACCCCCCAAACATGTTTAAAAGCTCAGAGGAAAGGCAGGAAGGTTATTCACATAGCAACAATCTAACAGTTCAGTCAATTTTATTTATTTAAATTTAAGTAAGAAGGGTTTATTAGTGCCACACTAATGTGGGTATTTTTATTAATTTGTAAGCCACTTCTCAGCAGTAGCAATTAATGCTATTGCATATGCAGTCTGCTGTGAAGTACATTCTGAAATGGTTTCTAAAAAACAGTCCAGCTAATTTTCCTAGAAAAATCTTGGAGGAGCCCTGCCAAAACACCCAGACATAAAGCAATCTTGTTCAGACAGGTTTTAAATATTTGCCCCCTCACTCTGAAGTGTTTCAGCCACGTTATTACCTTTAGATTGTGCAGATGAACACAGATTGCAGTGCTGTTTACAATTCCATAACCATAATGATGTAATTCTAATTTAGAAAAAGATATTCATCTGTAAAGTTAATTGCTTTTCTTGTTAGCAAGCCTTATCTTATTCCAATGGCTGATTATAAAATAGTAGTATAAGATGAAGTTAAGCTCCATTGTTAACTGCAGACTCATTTACCTTGTCAAAATGTACAGCCAGGACTGATGAGTTCATTTTCCAAATTTCCATCTGCAGCACAGAAGGGAATGCAAAGTATGTATTCCCCATGCATCCAAGCATCCCATTGACCATGAACACTTAACTTGCTAAGGAGAACTTTACTCTCAGTAGTAAAATACCAAAACTACAAATATAATGAACTATGGTAAGAGTTTAAGAGAAAGGCACCACTAGTATCCCTAGTCTGGTCCTAAGCAATAGCAGAGGATTTATTAGGTAGATATCCTAGCTATCCCAAGTGGTCTACTGTCATCAATAGGGCTATTCGTCAGTTTTAATGAGCTTAAAGAGAGCTTTAAGGGTTTAAGATACAAAATCAGGTCATATTCAAAATGTTCAAAGAAGCAATAGTCTGATTTGGCAGTTTGTTTATTTCACAAGCTTTTTTATGTCATATATAAAGAACACACACACAGCAGAGAGAAAATGCATGCAGGTGGCAGCTGGCACCTGGTAAGCTGATGTTCTCTGTTGCGATGTAGGAAATTAAGAACTCAGTCCCATCTTTGGAGAATATGCCTCACAAGAACTTTAATATGTGACTTTTCTGAGCAATTCTGTTGTGCCCCTAAGGCTTAGGGAGATAAACTATAAAATATGAGGGCCTCAATATTATATTAGTAGGGGCCAAACAAGTACAGATTTAATGGCATTGTGTCAGGCTGATATCCACATAATTAGCCTCCTAAAAGTAGAAGCTCTGTACTGTACTTCATCTTTTCCTCTTCAAGAGGTACAAAGAAAGTTTAATCATCCTAAAGGCTAAAGAGGCTGAGTAAAGATTCTCAAGCACTGAAGAGCCCCCTGTGGAGAAACACCATAGAGCTGACTAACCTCTTGAGAGCGCAGGAGCATCTCTTCAATAATACAGCACAATTAATACTCACCATTCTTAACCTCAATAATCTGAGAAGGGAAACTAACACATTTTTACCTTTGTGGCTTCTTTTTTTCATCTCTCCTAAAGCATTTGTGCTCCTTACTGTAAAATAATGCCAGTACCTCATCCAAGCTGCACAGCAACAGTTTCTAAGGGAGAGAAAAAATAAATTCTCTTTGAAGTTATCGAAGAGCCAGGGCTAAAAAAGTATACAGAAGGAGGCGGGGGAATCTCCAAGGCAGATATCCATCGGTCACCAGGCACTTTCTTTATAAAGAAAACAATTCTTCTGGTAATTACTGATACTCTTGTTCCTCTACAAGTTGCAGACATACCACCCTAACTACCAAAGCAGACATTTTCATTAGACATCTCTGACAACTCCAAAGAGAATTTGCCACATAATGTACAGAACACATTTTCTTGAGAAAGAGGGAAGGTGGCAGCCATCAAGGGCACATGCAATCCTTGTTCAAAAGCTGCCTAGTCTTAGGAATGGATAGTACCACTGAGAACATTTTCAGTCTCCCAGCTATTTGGGCAGAGAAGTGCAAAAGCATGAATCACCACCTTCATGAACTTTAAAGGGTCTTTTTGAGAGGAACACAGAAAATTTTATCTTCATTTTTTTTTTCCCCCACCTATACTTATAGCTAATGCAATCCTTTTCAAGGAGGTCTCTTCTCTGACCTGCACTGATATATTCAAGGGCACTCTGGGAATTTAACATCAGCCCATGGTCAGTAGGCACAGAAAACACTCTACCCACGAAACTACAGTGAGAAAGCAAGCTTTGTGACAGATAGCAGCAACCTGGGTCTCATTAAAACAAATGAGAACTTTTGTTTAATTAGTTTGACACACTGACTATTTAGGTGGTATGTGAGACTATGCAGATCTGTAGTAATCACTTTCTCTCTCTCCCCCTCAACTTGTCACTCTAGCTTAATAGTTCAGCAAAACCAACACATCACTCTCCTAATCAGAGTTTCTAAGTAAACAAAGTCTATTGGGTTTCACACAGCACTTCTTACACTGACTTGTGACTTGCATGCCTGGCCATTCCCAATTAAAGTCTCACTTGCCTTTCTCAAACCCAATTTTAGTCTATATCATGGCTGTCCATCTGTAACAGCCATAAGAGGTTCAGCTCAGTGCTAGAGAATGATCAGAATGTAAGAAAGAACTTAAAGGAGAAATGCAAAACTAAGAAAACGAGAACATTTGCTGAAGAAAAATCAGTAAAAGGTCAGGACCCCAAAAACCACACCATATGCTCTCCAGAAACAGGAGCGTTCACACTGTAGTTATGCAGTTCAGAACAAGCATATCCTTCTGCTGCCTATTCGTTCGTGCATGAGCACACATTTTTAGTATAAAAGCAAAACTCTAATACACAGCAAAAATTTATTTCCTTTCTGTGAAAACCAGAAATACTCAGCCTCTCACTTTTTACCTCCCTTGTGATTATCTGAGCTTTTGGATTATATTTCTTCAAACTTTCACATACTTTTTACCAAGCTGAGTATCATATTGTTAATTATGTCTTTATTAGCTCACTTTTCCTTCTCCTCCTACTTAGTGATGCATGCAATTCACTTCAATTTGATATTATCTTTTAATGTCATTAGTGTGTGCTTACACCCACTCTGAGGTAATTAGTGAAGATAACATTAAGACATAACCAGGAACACACACAAAACACATACATAAATGATTGAGGGAGAAAAAAGTCCAAGTCTGCTCCAGGGCCAGGTTTCATCACAATAGTTATAATTATAACTATTACATCATCTCTTCTTATCCTAATAGGGAGGTTATAAAAGAACAGTACTAACTTTATGGATCTTATAAAAGCCTAGATGTGAAGAAATCAATCCTTACCTTTATTCCCAATCTCTGAGGAAGTTTTTGGTCTAAGTGTTCAGATCTCCATCAGATATCCACCCAAATTTAAATAAATCAAGTAAATATCACTTTATGAGACACTGTATCAAGTGCTGCACTAAAATCCAAATATTATAACTACAATATATCGTTCCTCGACTTCCCTTCAGCTTCCCTTCTTACAGTTTTCTCTAGGAGTATAACCTAGTTTGCCAGGCAATGTTAGCTCTTTATAAAGAGATACTGATTATCACTAATAGCTCCATTATCCTGTAGAACAGACTTGTTTATGAAATTCTCCAACACAGGTCTCAGCCTCCCCACATATGCCATAATCTCCAGACCTCTGACCAGCTTGGTGGCCTGCATTGGACTTGCTCCAGTTCAGTATCTTTCTCATATTAGGGAGCCCCTTGCTGCAAGCACTACTGCAAATGTAGTCTCACAAATGCCAGAGGGGAATAAATAATTTTCCTCAGCCTGCTGCTGCAGCCCATGAAGTGGCTAGTTTCCTTAAATCCCTGCTACTGCCTATTCAGCTCCCTGTCCACCAGGCCCAAGAGGTCACATATGGTCTGGAAGATTATGAGGTTTCCCCTGGTTTTGGGCAAAAAGCAAGCATTACCTATCCACAATCAGCTTCCACAGGGTTACATGGAGTCAGGTCCAGCACTGCTGTTTCTCTGTTAATGCTGCTCTACCATTCACTGCTGAAGACATTCCCAGTTATCCCTTACCCCAAATACAATTAAAGTGGAACACCTATGAAATTAACATTTTGTTAGCAAATAGTCATAGAACCTCTAAACCCCACAAATTTCTAGATTATGCAGATCAAAAGTTAAGCACAGCTTTTGCATGCCAAGAGGCAAAACTGTTCCTTTCTCTCTTTTTGCCTCTCACCTGCACAGCAGTCTCTTAAATTTATGTTCTTCTTTCTGAAATTTGCCTACACTGCTTTAGCTCCAGGTTTTACTCTTGTGGGTTTTGTTTGGTTTTTGGTTTTAAGCAGCTATTTCACAGAATCACAGAATGGTCGGGGTTGGAAGGGACCTCTGGAGATCATCTAGTCCAACCCCCCTGCTAAAGAAGGCTCACCTAGAGCAAGCTGCACAGGAAAGTGTCCAGGTGGGTTCCCTCCAGAGAAGACGACACCACAACCTCTCTGGGCAGCCTCTTCCAGTGCTCTGGCACCCTCACAGTAAAGCAGCTTTTCCCCATGTTTAAGCAGAACCTCCTGTGTTCCAGCTTCTGCCCATTGCCCCTTGTCCTATCGCTGGCCACCACTGAAGAGTCTGGTCCCATCCTCTTGACATCTCCCATTTAGATATTCATAAACATTAATAAGGTCCCAAATTTCTGCCTGGTGAGCACAGATGAGGAAAGAAATTAGGCCATTTGTTAACCCTTTCCACATTTTGCAGTTGTAGGAGATGAATAGAGCTAATTACTAGGAGGTCAGTTGGGGGTACTATCAATATACAATTCATGGGTTCATTTGGTGTTTCAGAAGAACCACAAAGAATTAGAGACAGTAAATACAGCTAAATTGAACATAGTTTGTCTCCCTCTTTGCCTGGAAAAAGTTTTAAATAAATATTTAGTATTAATAACTTTTGCCACTATTTTTCATAACCATAACTGGCTCAAAGTATAGGCTCCTACTCCATCCAGTCTCCTCTAAAACTCAAAAAATAAAAAAAAAACCAACTTTCCAGGTTCTCAACTTTTTACTGAGAATTCCTAGCTTTCTGAAGTTCTTCAGGTCACCAATGAGCCCATCCAGACTCCCAGGTAACTTACCCACCATGATCCTCTTTTTCAAGATAGCCCTATTAACATTTCCCAGATTCCCAGCATCTCTTAAATCCACATCAACTCTTTCCTATTCCTTCCCTTTTTACTACACTTACAGCCATGGAAAAACTGTGCTAATAAGCCACAGCAGATCACAACTGAAAATAACAGTGGCACAGAAAGCCTTCCCTCCAAAGGGAAACTTTTGTTTGTTGAGAGACAAACCCAGATGTCCAGGTAGGACACATTAACCTGTGCAGAGGCCCAGCACCTGTTGGTACCCAGGCTCATTCATTTGGATACCTATTGCATTCCTCATTGTAAGTGTATCTTGTAAACTGAGACTCCTGATGCCCCTGGGATTAGAGTTGCTGGAAAAAAGGAAGGTACAAAAAGGACATCAAGTGGTGCAACTGCACCAAAGCCCCGAGGCCAGAAAGGGATAGGTAACAGGTGACAGAGATGGACAACAAGTTATGAAGATAGAAAAATGTGTTCACAAATACATCAGGCCAGAGTCTGTGGTAAGTTGCTTTCTACTATCTGGAACCGGTCCCTGAAGGGACAATTTATCTTTTAAATGCAGTCTGATTAGAAATCAGCACTAAATATTTTAAATATTACCCTAGTCCTAATTCCTGCTCCTATTACATTTATAATACCTTATTTATTATTTTATAACAACAATTATGGAGACTATCAGCAGATATCTCCTTTCCTTTTTGACTTTTCATGAGTCAAACAGTCCCAAAAAGGGTATTCTACACATAAAAATCTCACAGTCCTTAAAAAAGCTGAAAGCTGCTTGGGCTGCAGACAATTGTTTTGTGGCCCACCGGAAAGAATACATGAATTAATCCATTTCCAATGGCATAACGTTCATGCTTCAAGCCCAAAAGATGTCTGAGAGATGGTACTTTAAAACTGTGACATTTTTGGGAAGGAAATGTTGTGTTGAGTTACTTCTAAAGGTATTAATTTATTTATTGATGCTCACTACCTTTGTGTTCATGGGGACTAAAGAGCCTAGCTTTCATACAGTGGTCCCAGAGCTATATCCTTTCACCCTCAATATCTGACTATCTCTAAAAAAAGCTTTTCACACATAGCATATATAGAATACATGATGTGTGATGTGACAGAAAGCTTTTATGGGTACTTGTCAAGGTCTACTTGCCCAAATCCTTTGGGTCTTTACCCACTTTTAGTTATGTAATAAGGCTATTCCCAAGGTTATGCTGAACAAACCTTTGACATCATGCAGACAGCCTTTGCCATCAAGGGGACTACAATTATTTAGGCCAGCCACAAATTTCCCATGATACAGCTGTACTGTAGTAAACACTTTTTCTTCTGTTTTTACATTCATTTGCAATTTTTTAGGGTTTTTTTTTAATCTCAGCTGTTGAATTAGTCCTAGTCTGAATGTATAGAGGGAAAGACAAATATAGCTGTCATCCTAAAAAAAATAAATTTATCGGTTCCACACATAAGCTGATGGAACTAACTGCATTCCTGTAGAAGAAATAGATGAAGGTACCCTTTTAACACGATACCTGCACCAAAAATACTACTGTACAAGGGAAGCATCTTGCATTCCAAATTCTTACTTCAAGAATTCCATTATTAGAGTACATCCACTTCTTATTTGACACTGCTGTTACTAAATTTCTTTTTATCAAATGGAATGTTCACACTTCAGTGTACCATCTATTTAGTGAAGCTAACTACACTCCATTTGTTTTGTCTCACGTGGCAGCAGTAAAAATTTCTGTGATATTTCCCTTTATAAATCTTGTTGACCTCTTTGAGGAGTGAAGAAAAATATAAGAACGTGCCTGAAAGTAGTATCAACTTATATCTGATCCAATAAATTCTTTTTTTATTTTTCTTCATGTCCCTAAACTTGTGTGTTAACTATACAAGTTCTGTTCTTCAGATCAGGAAGATTATGTTTACTTGCTTCTGTTGGGCATTTAGCACAGATTTTCATCAGAATTCTAACTACTACATTAAAACAAATTTCCTACCAGAAGATCCATACAGCTGTTTATGTAGTTAAAATGTAATTTTCCAAATGGTTTCAGCCATAAGCACTTTTCAAAAATGTTATCCACTACCAGTATATTAAAATGCCATTTTGTGCAATACAACAAATGTGTTATAACCAATGGTGGGCAGTGAAAAGGAAGTAAAAATATCTCATTTTCTCTTGAAATTACAATAGACTCAACTCAAACATTGTGCTTTTCTACCCATCAGTGCACTCAATTTGAGTAAATTCAGTTTGATACCCAAACTCTCTCTATAACCACAATTATGGTGAGAAGCTTCTTAATCACATTTAGCCTACATCCCAATATCTATCCATTTCCTTTTTCTAAATAAAACCAGCCATTTGTCAGTCCTTTTTAAAATCTAAAACACAGCTTATAAATTCATTGGCCAATGTTTCTACCTAGACCAGACATGGAATTGCTTCAAAAGTGGGCAGATCCTCCTGTTCCTTTCATCAAGCTATTCCACTGAAGCCTTTAGAGCAAGAAGTCTCACCACACTGTGTAGGCAGGCTATGGGAAACATGTAGGCAATGCATCCTGCAAAGAACACCAGGCAATTTATATGGTTCATATAAATACACAAGTTGTGATAGTTTCACTGTAAAAACTGAGCCATACACAAAAGCAGCTAATAGTATCATAGGAGGAGTGGTAGGTTTTGGCAAAGGCCTCCCCCTCTGCTACACTACAGACTTTTTTCCTGACTTGGGCAGTCACTATCAATGGGTGACTTCCATAAAACTTCTATTTTCTAGACTTTCTGCTTCTAACAGCTTTACCATTGGCCTATATATGCTTTCAGATAGATTGCTTTTTCATTCTCTTCCAAAACATTGACACTCAACTGCAAGAGTGCAAAAGGGCTAACCTTTGCTCTGTTTTTGGCTGGCTTTATTGAAAGATTATTCTTCTATTCAGGAAGGAGTTCTGTTGAGTTGTTTTAATCAGCACAGACACTTCAAGAGCAAGTACCAAGCTGAGAGAACTGCCTGTAGCACCAGGTGAGTTAAGGGAGGAATGCAGCACTTCAGATTACAGTACCACTATAAATTCCCAGCTGGGCTGGCATCCCCTCTAAAACACTATTAGAAGATGGAGACAGACTGTAACTTCAGCTCCTTCCATCTTCATAATAAAGGCCTCTCATAATACATTTTTTTTTACATCCTGGTAAGCTTCACTCTGCTCCCCCAGCTGTTTGACACTCCATTATATCTTTGCTGCAACACTTTCTGATCACAGTCTAGATATTTGAAGGATTTTGTTGCTCTTTTTAGTCCTGAAAGCCAAGCTTGACCTAATCATGCACTGCCCCTCCAATTAGCAAAAAACATCAGATGAAGACATTTCCTGGTGCAAATCTTATACCTTGCATTATGTGATTGATAGAAAAGATCATTCCACCACTTATTCACTTACATCTAAAAAGAATTTTTTTTTTCTCTTCCACACCATTAGCTGGAAAATTCAAAGAGAAAACTCACAATAGGTCAGATGGTGAGCTTCAAAATGTTAACATGCTCTTTTTCTTCACAGGATTTCTTGGCTGTTTTGCAGATGAAAGATTACAACACTCAATAAGAGATGAAGGGATGAATAAAAAGATTAAAGACAACAGTGCTGCGGCCTTCTGGTCTTATACCTTGATCCCCTTTAACGTGATTCTTAGGACCACAGATATCAAGATTCAGCTGAGGAACTGGATAGTACAGCATAGCAAACAAAATATGATCTCAAGCAACCTCCCTTAAGTAGAAATCTTATGCCAAGGGTAGATTACATGAAGTGGAAAATTATTAAAAAGACTAATCCTATCTCTCAGCATTGGTGTTAGAAAAAGCCCAGTAAAACATAATACAGTTTAAGGAGGCAATTACCAGACAACTTTCAGTATCACTGAGTTTCTGCAAGTGTTTTCCCTAGTGGCCTACATTTTAAAACAGACCCCATAAGCAGAATCTCTAGATTCAGACTAGGTCTCCTAACTTTTCTACAGGCTCAGCCAACAGTCTGGAAACTAGCAATGAAATAACAGAGCTGCATAAGCCTGATGGTGGATGTATTATGGTTGAGAGCAAAGTGTAAGCTGCAGACTAAGAAGAAAATACAAACCTGGACCCAAATACATATCTTCATCAGCTACATCTATATTACTGCGAAATTCATCACAGGAGAAGCAAGTTAGTAGATGGAAGCAGTCAGTGCTAAGACCCCTCTTCAATACTTGTTTGAGGAACCCGCGTACAATGTAGCCCACTGATTCAGCACCCAAGCTCTCAATTAAACATAGGGAAGCAAGTAGTGTACTCTCAGAGGGGAACACTGGGGCAACAATTTTGACCAGGAAGTACCAAAACCACTCTGCAAATCAGGCTGACATGCAGGGAACAAAGATCAACATAGATTTGTTAAAATAATAATAATAGAAAGAAACAAAATTTGTGAAAGCTCAGGGGTTATGACCATATCTTGTGTCAACAGCTACTGGCTCGAAAGTACAGCAGTTGCCATTGGCACCTAGAAAGAATAAATTCTGAAATTACTGTAAGTTTTTAAAAATCAGTAGAGCACTTACTTCATTTCTTTAAATGTTTCCCCTTCCTCAGATTAATTCTCATGAGAAAGTCTGTTCTGGTGTCCAGGACAGTTGTCAGAAGCAGGTAACAAGTTCATGCATTGAAATTATATGTGCAGCTGAGACAAGCCCTTCTCACATCCTCCCCGTAAATCATTAAACAATGTTGAATGTTGAAGCAAAGACCCAGTCAGATGCAAGTGACATTAATTTCATTAAATTATTTTCATGAAGCCATTTGGATTGTTGTTTTCCTTTAGACCTTTAGAGCAATGAGAAAAATATCTTCACAGTGAATAGCTGAGACACTCATTTTAATTTTGAAATCATAACCATGCAGAAATGCTTGAAATCACTTTCCAATATCTACACTTTGTCAGGCTAATTTCTCAGCGTAGTATTTTTGAGGGCAGGCAACTACGTATCACTGACTTTCAATAGGGCCTGGATATTTAGGTTCCTTTGAAGCTTATAAAA
This sequence comes from Antrostomus carolinensis, assembly GCF_000700745.2. Taxonomy (NCBI): domain Eukaryota; kingdom Metazoa; phylum Chordata; class Aves; order Caprimulgiformes; family Caprimulgidae; genus Antrostomus; species Antrostomus carolinensis. The sequence continues at coordinate 125,370 of NW_010305715.1, forward strand.
ACCTGCTTTTTAAATCCATATTGTTAAACTAACTTACTAGAAGTTAGTCACTTCCAGCAGAATCCTATTATTCTCACATAAATTGCTTAGTAGCACACAAAGCTACTGTTATAAGGTCAGATTTGGTTTAAAGACAAGTCTGGACAGGTATTCACAGGGTTTCATACACTTTAATTCTGCCAGACTTTCCTTTGTCCTTAACCTCATTTTCTGAGTCCTCTATCCAATAAGTATTCAGAGATTTTGGCCCAGCCTTCACAGAACAGCATGGAATAGCACAACAACGTCTATACATGCCTCCAAACAATTAAACTCAAGCCTGCGGCTCAAAATAGGGTGAATGTCTGCCCACATCTTCTACCGCAGTGTGCAGTAGCCCCGTTATGACATCAGGTGACATCCTAGTGTTAACAATTCACTTGCCTCCTCCTATCTCCACAGTAAACTGCTGATGAGTTTTCCTAGTTGTCCTTTGAAAACAGAAATCAAATATATGCAAACATACAAAGTATCATTTAAAATCAGGCTCTCAGAAAAACTACCCTGCAACTCTATTGTAGAAAGTGAGTTATGAACACAACACACTCACTCACTATATGCTTTGATCCCAAGTTTTCTTGTGAATGAAAGCATGATTAGGAGACACAACTTCCTAGCTGCTGCTTGTATTCTGTGTCCTCAAGGTGCTGCACAACATGTCAGGTCCCTATGGCTGAGTAACTATTCCAGTAATCCAAAGAGGCTAGAGCTCAAGCATTGGGTTTCAATGCTTAGATGACACACAATTTTTAAGGAGGTTTAAAACACATCCTGCAGGGTAAGCATAGTAAGTAGCTAAAGCAGAAAGCAATGCTCACAGGGGCAGAGCCCTGAGCCCACCTTATGTTCCATCCTAGCTGCTCAGCTTTACTTTTCTGACATTTGCTCCAGATGAGACAGCTCTGCCTACTATTTACCTGTTTGTTCTTACTCTCCAGTACTATCTGACTTTTTCTTAGCTGCCTTTTCTCCAAGGTATGTATGTACCCTATCTTGTCATCCAGCTGACAATCCCCATCTCTTTTTGCAAGCCAGCTACATCAAGCTCTGTTCTAGCTTCCAACTCACTTTATCTTATCTTTAGTGTGTTTTCTCTTCTACCTGTCAAAATATCTTCCTCAGATCTCAGATAACTAACCATATCCATCATGCCTACTTCCCTTAACCCTCATTGCATTCAGCTTCCCCTTTGGAAGCCATGCACTGGGTTTAATTAATGTACAAGGATGAAGCTACAAAATTTGACACCATAAATACTGACTGCATGCTATGACAATTGCAAATTAAAGAAAATGATCAACCACTGATGAAGCATATTTACACACTAGGGAATCCATGCCACTGTTAGCTTGAAAAACAGCATGCCAGTTTTTCTGTGGTTGTTTCCCTTAGAACCAACTCAGTGCAATGCGTCTGAGTATCCCTACAGATGGGATTACTGATGTGCAACTGCTTCTGGCTGCTACTACACATCAACTTACTCACAGATGTTATTAAATTTCAATTAGCATAAGTTTCCCACTAATGCACACTTCTGGTCTTTTCATGCTGCCTTCCTACTTTCTTGTAGCACATAAATAGGACAGGTTTATTTTTTAGTTTCTGTAGGTGTTTTAAAACTATGGTTAAGTTGGCTAAGCTCTTGTGAGGGTGAACATACAACAGGCACATCTGTGTTCTGACAACATGTCAATTGAGAGTCTTCTTGTAATAACATTTTTGAGAGGTCAGTCTTGTTAATTTGTAAATAAGTCTGTTTTCAAAATTTCTATGAATATAATGTCCTAGACTCATTTGCTTTCTGTGATATGTGAAAACAAAATGGAACTACAAAAATTTTGGTTGTAGTCAGTTTAATATGAAGACAGTATTGAGAATAGTTCATCAACAGCATAAACTTTTAAAGTTTAAAATAACATGTTACTCCAGACACAACACTGAGTATGAACTTATTTCTTACTCTTGTTAAAACTTCAGCTGTGAAGCATTCATAAATACTTTTAAAATTTTATACACAAAACTGTTGAAACAAAAAACTTATGACTCAATCCAGACACCACAAGCTGTGGTGATGGCTCCATCATATTCTTTGTTAAAACCAGTCTTAAGTACATACTGAAGATCTCTGTTAGCTAGAATACATATTCACATTTAGGATCCACTAAAGCTGGAGGAATTTGTCTGATCACAGACATCTGAATAAAGAAGAAAAAGTTGCCTTTCAAGTTTCGGTATGTATAACCTTATATCCTAGGACTTTTACAATAACAGCAGCTTTATTCATATATTTTTTATGTTGTCTTCAATTTTCCTTAGCATCAGGAAGGCTGTGGAAGTCCTATTAAGGTGTGTTCATAGCAGAGTTGAGTTAAGACTGACAGGAAAGGGAATAAAAGCTAATATTGTCACTGAAATGGAGGAAAAAAGACCTGTCATCACCTGTGAACTCCTAACCAATAATCTCAGCTGTGACTAAAGAAGTTAGAAAAAAAAAAAAAAAATCAGCTGTTTGCACTGCCTAAGAACAAGCCTGAAGCAGGAGTGGTGTGAACAGTCCACAGTCTCACAGCCAGGCCAGGCTGGAAGATATGGTGTCTCAAGGACAGCCTTGAGCAGCACAATTCCAGTTTCTCTCCTTATCCCACTAAGCTATGTAACAGAGTAAGCAGTGCACAGCTTGGCCTCACCAGTATCCCTATGCCTTCATCCAGATAATGGCATAATGAGAATACAGAGGAAGACTTATTTTTGCCTGACTTATTCTTACTCAAAATCCAGCTCTTTGTTACACACACTTTTGAAGAAATTCTGAAAATTCTTTATTATTAAAGATGTTTAATTAGATTTTTCCACACTAACATTTTAATTTTTATAAGGCTTTGGTGTATTAAATAACTGCTAACCAGCAAAGTAAAATAACAGAGAATCAATGCTTTGTTAAAGAGATACTGCACTTTTTCATGGAAATGATACTGAAATTCATCCATGTTGTTTTGTTCTTTCAAATACACAACCTCACAGTTACAGAGTCAACCTTTACATTTATCTAAATGAAAAGGAGAGATTCTCTTCTAGATTCTGATTAATTCTTCTGAATTAAAGAGTAAGAATGGATGAAAACACAGAAAAAATCATGATGGAAGCAGAGACAGTAAAGTAACTGCCTTCACCAGATTTTTGTTAAGATTTATTTATTCTAGCACACCTACTGTGGCATGTGCACCTCACCATTCAAAGCAATTCTTCTGAAGGATTAAACAGAGAGAACACATCTCCACAATTATTAGGCCAAAAGGTGATTGAAGTGTAGGTTTCCCCTTTCTCTCTAATGTTGGCTGACAGAGATAGCGAGGAATTTCTAGAGTCTGTGTGCTGGAGGAAAGGGAACAGAGCAGGAAGCAGTAGCACATAATGCCTCCAAGGCCACTGAAGAGTAACCTGTACAGAGGCACATGCTACATTCTAAGTGGTACAGCCAAGCACCCCCGCTGGCATGCGGTTATTTAATATTAATCAAGGGTTTAGATGAGGTGCATGAAACTATGAAACTAAATCATTTTGAAATCTTTACATCTCCAGAAATGTAAAGATTCTGCACAGGCTCAGTCCACAAGTCATTTTGTTTTCAGAGTGCTTGTCATGACATAAAGCTAGAGGTGTGTATAGCCTTCTCTTAACTGTCCCCTCTCACGAAGATTTGCCTTCCCACTTCTTACTCCTCTTTTATCTTAATCTAGGATTAATGTAATTTAGAGCCCAAGTTGTTAGCTGCCCTCTGAACACCTTGTATATGCTCTTTGTATATGTGAAAAACATAACAGTAAGGTCATGAGCTGGCGTGTACCTAGAAGTTTATAAACCTAAATCCACAGAACCTACCTTCTCCTCGCTGCATGCCTCACACTGCTCAGCTCAGGGAAGTAAAGCAGTGATAAGCATGTATAAACTAAAAGGGAAAGATCACTTTCATAATCTAATGCATCCAACAAAAAGCCACAGCTTTGAATACAAGTGGTCTTACCTTCTCCCACAGAGGCTACCCCCTGTAGCCCTCTCCTACCAAAGCCTTACCACATCCACGCAAATACAGGGTTCAAAAGTGTTGTAAAGGCAAATTACACCAAATATGTGAAATGTGCTGCAATGATTCATTTCCCAGGGAAACTTTGCACTGTGTTTGCTATGAGCTCATTAAAGAAAATGGCACAGAAGTCCTATGAATGCAAAAGGAAAGACATTCACGTAACAGATGAAAAAAATTACAGAAAAAATTATCAGATCCTGCATATACTGCTGATTTTAAATGATAAAGTTCTACATAAATTCACCTGAAAGCAAGTCACCACCATCCCCCAAAAAGTAACCATACATTATATTATAAGCAAACATCAAGACCAAAAGTTTAAGACTTGTAAGAAGAACACAGCTGTACGCCATATAAAACAATAGCTGCAGAAAAGAAAGTCCATGCTCAAAGAGTCCCCAGTTCTAATGCTTTAACATTTTCTCATAGTTGGAGAACTGGACAGTTAGATGCTGCTAATTTTTTCTCCTTCTCAATAAAGCAAAAATTAAAAAAAAAAAAAAGGGTGGTGAAAGAAAGCAAAATAAGCAGTGTAATGTATTTTTAAGACAGAATTTTTATCACACAGTTTTATCTAGAAGTCTGCAACTGTTCTTTCTCTCTAGAAATAGTTTCTGTCCTGTTCACATGAAACTCAAAGGAAGAAGCGGTCAAGCAAGCTGTATAAGTGTCACTGCAAGGAGACAATATCCTCAAAATATTCTCTTTTTTAACATTGGTAAAGCATCACTGGAAAAGTATTAATTCTTCCAAACACGTCCCACAATGCTTAGCTGCACTCATCCACTGACTGATGACATGCTGCTCCAAGGCACAATGCAGCTGTAAATAAAAGGGCAGCAGTAACAGTTTTGGTCCCATAGTCAGGTTAACATCCATCATTCCCCTCCTACTCCAGGGGGGGATCTGCATGGACTTCTCCATTCTAGCTTCTCATTGGTAGGACATAACCACTGAAAAGGTTTGGCTATCCAGACTAATGAACAGATAATTTGACTATAACAAGAATAGTTAAACAGCAAGAAAATCACATAGATTATTTCAGTTGGAAGAGACCTAGAACAATCATCTTGTCCAAATGCCTGTCCAATTTAGGGCTGACCAAAAGTTAAAGCATGTTATTAAGGGTGTTGTCCAGATGCCTCAAACACTGACAGGCTTGGAGCATCAACCACCTCTCTAGGAAGCCTGTTCCAGTGTTTGACCACCCTCCCAGTAAAGAGATGCTTCCTAACATACAGTCTAAACCTTCCCTGGTGCAGCTTTGAACCATTCCCACATGCCCCATCACTGGATATCAGGAAGAAAAGATCAGCACCTCCCTCTGCACTTGCCCTCCTCATGAAGCCATAGAGAGCAATGAGGTCACCCCTCAGCCTCCTTTTCTCCAAACTAGACAAGCCTTAAGTCCTTAGCTGTTCCTCATGGGACATTCCTTCCAGCCCTTTCACCAGCTTTGTTGCCCTTCTCTGGATACAGATAAAAGCCCATGGGATTGACATGTAGGAAGACTTAATGATTACAAACATGTTCATATACCCTTTAATAAATTTTCTTAAAGTAATAAAGATCTGAAATGGAGCAACTGTCAGTTTTAAGACTTGTCCTGGAAAGCAGAAATCAAAAACTTACTTTGGCATTATAGTGTTAATCTGGGTTACACTGATTTTATCAGAGCTGCAAAATTACATCAGTAGATTTTGCTGATAAGTTTCCCTCTTCTCAAAGCTCTGGTTCTACTGAAATCTCATTTTATATCCAGCACAAGAGTGTCTGGTTTTCTTCTTTTGTGAGTTGTTTTTTGTTTGTTTGTTTGTTTTTTACATCTATCCTCTGGCTATACTAAATCTCCGTTTCACGGTCAATTTGCTTTGCCAACAATAACTAATTTACCATCTCAATATCATAGTGAAGTAGACAAAAATTATTATTTCCATACTGCAGATTAGGACTCAAACACAAAGCAACTTCCCTGTGTTCGCATAGGGAGTCATCCGGGAACACAAACACAAACACTCCTCAGCTCCATCAGCTGCAGACCACACTTCATCCATTTTAGAGTCAAGAATAATACTGTGCTTATTTCACCCATGAAACATTTTGTTATTATGGTATTTTTAATAATCTGATTCTTTTTTAATATCTATCACTTAATTTCCAGTCATATTACTGTCAAGTAGGATTTTTTTTTTAATTAAAGATGTTCCACAATCAAAGTCTTTTTATTGATTTGATCCTCTGTTGTCTAAAACGGTCCAGATTTTTATTTTCATATTTGGAAATAGCAAGATTTCTTTCCTACTCTTCACTTCCAATAGTGTTAATGAATGCTGTGGCCTCTCTTTCAGAAGAAAGACTAGTAGAACCAATTTAGTAATCCATTTTTTATTAATCTCCTGGTAACTTCATATATTATGTCTCAAAATTCGAGAGGGCTGGAGGGTTCAAAAGTTGCTAGGTGAGGTTAACATCAAAATACCTACAGAAAGTACAGTCATAAACATCTTTGCTTTAGAAAACCTAACAAAACAGGTTTTCAATTAAGTTACTCCTCTGCCCATCACAATATATTCTCCAGTATTGAAATTAATGAATGCTGGTGTCAGTAAATGCCCAAGGTCAAAGTTCCTAAATATAATGCAGACTTGCACTTCCCAGTCTTCTTAAAGGAAAGGTATGTCTCCTTTTCCCCCATTTTTGACTCAACTATCCTAAATGGACTTGTATCTTTGCAAAGAGTTTGTTGAATCTTCTTAGGAGAGAGTTGAGCATTAATCGTCCAGGCTTTTCATTCTTAATACTAGAAGTCCATATTAGCAACATAACACACACATTATAGTCTTCTCACCATCACTAGGTGGTCACAGACTACACAAAGAAAAGGACACGTGTGCTTGGGAGAGGCATCTGTTAAGACTAATCATGCATGCTATTCCCAGTGGTTATGCACAAGCAGAGGGAATCAAGATATTTCCAGGACATATGAGAGTTACTGCACACAGTTTTTGTATAGCTACTCTGTAAGGTCCCTGAATCATTTCTACAAGTGTTACATTTATTGTGCATCTGTGTAGCAAGTGTGTGGTAAAGGCATAAGAATTCTGTCACTGGAAGCATTGGAGCCATTCACCACTTCATTGTAACACAAGGTCAGAGTCAGAAAGGGACAACATGCAAACTTGCTGACCTGAAAAGTGAAAAGCCTCTATCCCCATTTTAACAGAGTATCCCGTCTCTTTCAAATAGCTATACAACTGTGCATTTATAGTGCTCGGCGGTACCTGTTGCTTTTCCATTTGCCCATCATGGACATTCAGTTGACCCCTGTTGCAGTCAGGGGCAGTTCTGTACCTTGAGATTTTTCAAGACTGGCTGAGTGAGCTTGCATCTGATCCTGGAACAGAACAAAATCTATTATTTGACTGCCTCAGAAATATGGAATATTTGGGAACTGAATTCTTAGTATGTGACCCAAGCTTATGTTTTCTCAAAACAGAATTTAAAGATGGTGTGGGGGGAAAAAAAGACACTTATATAATGTACAATAAAAAAGAGACAAGGAAATAAAAAGGGTGACTTAGGAGGACAGACATCTGATAGCTATCAAGTTTTAACTGTTCAAGAAGAATGTTGTCCTCTCACCTACAAAGTACCCAGTAGCATTTGCAGCATAGGCTTTTAAGTATCAGATGAGGAGCAATAACTTGCGCTGTTCCAATATGACTGCATGAAACTGATAGAGCCCACTGTCATGACTGCAAGTGTTGTTTGTCACCTTCTCAAGGCAAAACACTTTGAAACACTTTAATAAAACTAAAACAATAATTTTATATGCAAGTTATCTATTGCCATCAGTTTCCTTTTTTTTCCTCCTCTAATTTATGAAGCCAGTATGTTCTCTCCTCTATTCTTCTATATTCTTACCCTTATGCCTACCAATAAAAAACCCTATCCAGCTGCATACTCATGTGTGTGCATATTTATATATATATATATATGTAAAAAAATGGGTTGTCTTCATGCCCATATTTTTATAATAAATTTTAAAAGCTGTCACATTGAAATGTTGTTCTAAATCAAAAGACAGTGTATTTCTGACAAACCTTGGCTGATGTATATCACCCTTTGTCACATTACAATGGACAAGAACATAGCAGAACATGATTCATTACTGCCAGGCTTGGCATTCTGAAGAATGGCTCAACGAAAACATTTGAAAGCATCACTATATAGATGACCTTTGCTTCCAGTGGGTTTTTTTAAAGGGTTGGTTGTTTGGTGTTGTTTTTTTTTTTCCTCTCAATCTGAAACAAGGTAAATACCAAGAAACTTGAGCCTCTACCAGTAAATCAATTGTCTTGAGTATTCAAAGCTTCAGATGTATCTAAATTTCCCAAGGGTATGCTCAATAAGAAAAAGTTTATTGAGATGTAGGAATGTTTCACATGTGAAGCCTGATTATTAAAAAGTTTCATTTTCAAGAAGTTGTATCAAATGCACAACTACCAACATCCCTAATAGCTCAGAAGAATTAATAAATGGCCAAAGCTTTTTATGTGTGTAGCCTTATTTTCTGCACAAACACACTCACCCCCTCCTTTCAGGCCAAGAGTGAATTATGAAACAGATAACCTGGACCACTGTGATCTTCTGGAAAGATAGAAAAAGAACATGGGAATAACTCAATCATCTTCCAGGGGATCAGTGAGGATGAAAACCTGCTGATTTTGAAGAGTTCTGCTGGGATAGATAAAAGAGTCACTGAAACCGTAAAGTACTCATGCTGACTGAAGCAAACCAAAATGTCTTCTTCATATATTATTTTTCTACTTTTTGAATAATACATACTCTTTTCCGTTTTCCTCCATTTTAGTTTAATATTAGGTTTGTTTTGGTACAGAACAACATATTGCTACACATAAACAAGGTAAATTGTCTGCTAAACATATATAGGTTCACAGGCAGAAGGCTGGAATTTGACATGCTCCTGCTTTCTACAAAGCTATGGTGTCTTCCAGCAAAAATTCCTAGTGTAAAAGCTAATATAATTTGCTAACCTGAATGTTCTCACATTTACTTCTACTGGCTGCATTCACCTATTGATCTTTTAATTGTATACTATGAAAAATGAGTGGAGTACAGCTTCATCGTCTATGTATAAATAGCCAAACTGATATTGGCTAACACAGCACTCTGACAGCCAGCAATAGACATATAGAAAGCACTGTAAGAACTGGACAGTTATAGAGAGAAACTTCCCCGGATAAGATAAACACTCAGTTCAATAAGAAAAAAAAAAAGAAAAAAAACTCTTGAAGCTTGCGGACTTTCTAAGTTGTAGAAGTGCTAACACTGTGTTTAATTATAGGTTTGTCATGTCATTATGGATTTTCTTATATTTATGTAGCTACATCTGAATTAGTGTAGAGATTTAGTGTCAATATCCTCTACATCATCTTGTGGCAAGGAGTTCCTTGTGGTAGCATTTCTCTTAAATCAGACACTTGCTGTTTTAATCTAATGCTCATTCTTACAAAAGAGTGAGCAGGTTTACTTCCTCTATGTCTACCATGATCAGAGATACTTATATCTGATCTTATCTCTATAATTTCCTCCTCAAGGTAGAAAGAATCCTTCTTTCTTTAACCATTCCTTTAGCAAAGCCATTCCACACAGATCCAAGTATCCATAAGGAGCTGAATATTCACTTATGGAAAAAGCCAATGCCTGTGAGATCTTTTAATTCTTACTTTGTTGCAGGACATTTTCCATTGTCTCCTGGTCACACTTGGTCTTCAAGCAGAAATACAAAAAGGAACAGGCAATCTTGCACAAGACACCTCTGTATGTTTCAAAATTGATGGATTACGCCAGCCTCAATTTCTATTGGCCTAGCAATGATCCCATCAACAGCTACAAGTGTGGTAAAAGCTGTTTCTCTGAGAACAGTGGGGGAAGAACATACTATAACATTTTGGTCCCTTCCTTCCAGTAAGCTGTGGTCCACTTAGGCAAAACGCACGTTACTTTCAGTTCCTACCCAGGAAATATCTGATTGCATGTTATGGCCCAATGAAAGGGACTGAAAGGAAAATACTTAGCACACTGTTAAGCTGTCCCACAAAAGTGTCAACACATTAGACTTCCTTTTTTCCTAAGGAATTTCCCTAATTTGTAAAGAAAAAAAACATTCCCTTGCTGTTATTTTTTGCACTCATTTATATGTTCTGGGGATAGTCTGTGAACAGGTAAAATAATACTGGTTGTTTCAGATCATATTTCCAAGTACAAATTTGATGTGTGTTTTCAAAGCCATTTTGGCCCATTGATATCCAAATATATTTCATAAGTGTAAAATCTCACACCTGCAAAATGTAACTGCCTATTTCCCAAATTGCTGACAGATATTCAACTATTCAACTGTATTGAGAACATGTATGTGTGAATAGAGTCTGTAAGGACCCAAAATCTGCTATTCCAATAAATTCCATTAATCAATTCAAAACACATGGGAAATTTCAATTTTTCTGAATCCTTTCAGTATAACTTGTGGCTGTAAGAAACCACTCGGACTTAAAGCTGCCTCCCACAGAGGAGGGCAGTAGCCAAATACAGCAAGGCTGATCCTCTTGAAGCAGAGGAAAAGACGGCAATCTGTGGATGATTTCATGGATATATCAAGGGCAGATAGACAGGATACAGCTAGACAAAAATCAGTTTCCATACCATATGAAAACTTGGCATCTTTTAATACCAGCTAAACAAGCTTCCAACTGTGAACCTTCTCCCCAGAAAAAAAATTCAAAACTCTCTATGCAAAGATGCAGAATCTGTGTTTCAATGAAGTGGGGACAGGAGGGTATAAAGACATGAGCCCCGAGGTCTGCTTCACATCAACACGCTCCATAGGATGCGCTTCCCTACTCTTCACATGGAAGCAGAAAGCCTGGTACCACTGTTTGAAAAGTCAGGGAGAGGGAGAATCTTAGCAATGCATATAAATAACTGATGGAAGGGAATGAAGAATGAGCCACACTCTTGTCAGTGATGCCCACTGACAGAACAAGAGGCAACGGGCACAGACTGAAACACATGAAGTTCTACCTAAACAGAAGAAGACACTTTTTGTACTGTGTGGGTGATCAAACACTTGAGCAGGTTGCCCACAGAGGTTGAGAGGTCCCCATCTGCAGATATACTCTAAAGTCAATTGTGCACCATCCTGGGCAACTCATGCTAACTTACCCTGCTTCAACAAAGTGGTTGGACTAGACTCTCCAGAGGTCCCTTCCAATCTCAACCATTCTGTGATTCTGTAGTGAAATGACAGGAGAACAGATGCCTCTGCTGTTTTGCTCAGTTGTGTAGAAGCCAGATCAGATCTCAGTCCCCATCCCTGGTGTATGGAGGTCGGCACCAGTTACGCCACACTGGCGGCATTTAGCTACGTTCAGTGATGTTCACTGCTCACTTTGAGCCAGCCAAAGGTCTCAGTGGTGGTTCAGATCTGGCACACAATTTGATTTGACAACCCTTGCTGCAAAGCAGGACTTGGTGCCACATCAGGTGTCTACACAGCCTTAAGTCAGCGGTTTGGTTAGAGCTCACATGCATCTCTCAATAAAGGATCATGGAAATACTCCTCTAAAGGAAGCCACCTAGGAAAAACTCCTTTTTACCCTCCTCTTTCAGCTTTCTGTTGCAGTGGGAGGAGTTGTTTGGGGTGGGTTTTTTTTTTTAATGTATCTGCCAGTAGAGCCAACAAGCCCTGCTGCACTCCCCTGGGAGTTTCACTGAGAAGGTGCTCCTGGTTCAAGACTTCTCAATTCAAAGGTTATCTTGCCCACCTAGCTGTAGGCTCCTCAGTGGCTTCTGCTACTGCAGAACTTTACTGCATTTTGTCTGTCCTGCAGTCTGCTGATAAGAACCAGCAACACAGTCAACAACTTAAAATAATAACAAGCTAGAGCTGATTTATAGCCTGTTTCACTCCTTAAAGAGACATGAAATGGAGAAAAGTAGCTTGTAATATCATGTAATTTCTTAATATCCCAAACAGAAAATAAGGTTTTGCTTTTTTAGTTTGAAAGTGTATCCCTTTCATACAGAAATTAATAAAAAAATATTAAGAGTATTCCATTGATCTCTTTTTGATATTATCAGTTAAAATAGATACCTTTAACTTTTCAGGTATATTATTGTCCTTCTGCACTTGAGGTTTCATACTCTGTTATTCAAGAATAAGTCTCCAAACAGTTTTTGACCAAAAAATCCCTTATCTTTCTCTTTCCCCAGTTCCCTACTGATCACAGCAGTAGCTGGTAAGGTGGTGGCCACAATTAGAATTTTTATACTCTGCAGGTCACTCACTGCTCCTCTTTTGAAAAATACAGCAAGTATAGTCCCTACTCAAAGAAAATCAGAGCTGTAAACATTTTAGGTCCATGTGTAATTGTTCCCTTCCACTTGTAATGTTTCTCAACACAAACATTTTTCCAAGCAAATGTAAAATAAAATTTGCATGCAACTATCAGAAGAAAGTGAAAAATCAGCAGATCTACACAAATAAAGAACATCATTCTTCTTTCTGTGACTTCAGAGAACTTTCCTTGAGAAATCTATGGTTACAAAACAATTTGAAGATCTGAGGTGCACATAGATTTATGAGCTATTACAGCATGGCCATTATGATAAACTGGTTTAGCATATGGACTACACAGATTTCACTCCACACCTGGCCCCACAGCCACTGACTTCTGGTTTAAGCCTACGATGCCTCAGAGAGCTGTGTGTGTTACTTGGTCTTGCTACAAAGGAGAGCTAGGCCCAAAGATCACACAACTTCCCATTCTTGTTGGGGGAATTGTCATACATCTTCGTTTGGGCTTCCACTGCACTTCAGTCTGAGAAGTCCAGCAGTGATCTCTTTCCTTTCAGAGTCTATGGCAAAGGAAGGCAGCGGTGACCAGGCAACGCTTTGAAAACTTCAAGAGCGCAGCACACTTCTGTGCTTTCTCCCAGACTATCACCTAGTCTGGTTAAATGTATCCTACAAACCTCAACTCCTTTAAAACCTTAGCTCACTCCATGCTACCCCATCTACCTGCCACATCAATATTACTACAGCAGAAAGTAAACATTTACAGTAAGCAGCAGTCCACATGCCCTAGCAGTCTGCTGTTCCCAGTGATAGCCCAGCAGACTGTCCAAATGTCCCATCCAAGAGAGCTGCAGGTAAGTCTAAACATTTTCCCTGTAGCTGCTGTGTCAAAAGGGAGGAGCAACAGGGATGAAGAAGCCTTGCTTAACTGTTACGGTTATTTTGATGCGCAGATTGGAAAAGCAACAGTAGTTTTAAATTGGCTAAAACTCATAGAGTCTCTTTACAGCTAATAAATTAGGTACAGTCCCTTAACAACTTTTAAGGGGTTTTCAACTAATTCCTTACAATTTCCCTTACATCCTACTACTATCCAGGAAATACAAAAGGATTCTCCTTGATTGCTGTTTGCTGTTTACATTTGTTTGCATCATATTCATTATTGTATGTATTAATTGCATACTCTAAGAATTCTGGTGCAGGTAGAGTTTTTCTTCTGTTTTTCTTCCCCCTTGAGATATAATTTGGCAACTAGAGAGAGGTAAACAGGGTTAACCTTCCACTGGAACACTGGAAACTAGCCAAGATTAAAAATATGACAGAGGTGAGGTTCACTAATCCTACCAGAGGCACTGAACCCTGTGTCCTGATTTCACTAGTACAGAGTTAATTTTCTTCTTAGTAGCTAGAATCATGCAGTATTTTGGTTGTAGTATGGGATTTGTTATGAGAAAAATGTTGATAATAAGTTTTTAGTTGTTGCTGGAAGTCCAAGGACACTGTGTTTTGCTCATCTACAGGAGCAAAGGACTGTGGGGTTGAAGCGTAGTAATTAGCAAAACCCAAACAATCATGTTCAATATATTAATGAGGGCTGATCACAAAGCTGAGGCTTCTCTCAGGGATCACTCAGGCTTGCAGTTTATGGACAGTGTCTGTTCCAGGATCACTAACTGGGGACAGGCTGGGCATCAGTCAGCAGGTGGTGAGCAATTGCACTGTGCATCACTCATTCGCATATTCTATTATTACTGTTATTATTTTATTTCAATTATTAAATTGTTTTTATCTCAACCCACGTGTTTTCTCACTTTTACCCTTCCAATTCTCTCCCCTACTCCCTGAGGGGTGGGAGAGTGAGCAAGCAGTTGTGTTTGGCTACTAGCCAAGTGAAACCACCACACCCTGTCAAGCATTAAACTAATTGTCAGCTCTAGGATCAAGATAGGGTTTAGGATCAAGAATGAGATAGTTTGAGACAAGGCAACTAAATAGCCCTTGAGCTTCAGATAGAGGTAGCAGATAAAAAAAACTTGATGAGCAGCTGAAGGAGAATGAGACACAAGGGACTGAGAGGGCTACATAGCTTCTGAAAACCTAGCAAAAGATCAGAGAAGTTACTGGGAGATGAGGAAAGCTTTCAAGCAGAATAATGATAAGGCAAAGATAATTCCATAGCTCACACTACTTGCAAGCAAGGCCAGTTCCCTCAACTGTGTTAAAACCATAAGCTCTCAGCTCTGACATCATAAGTTCAGTTTTTCTCTTCTTCCTGGAATACTATTCTACCACAAATTGTATCTAGACTTAAAAGGCAAAAACCTTCCTCCTATACGCCCCACAACTGACCAAAAGAGATTTTCTGAGTGCCTGTGCATCTACAGACAGAGTTCCCTTACTTGCACCTATTACAGAAACCGAGCACGCAAGTTCCTATGTACACTAACATGCATAAACAACCAAGCATTTCAAGGCAGTGTGTTTCATATCACATAAAGACCTTATTTACAGTTTGGTTTAGTAGGGGAGAGAGAGGTACTGGGTGACAACTTCTAGAATCAAGATTATATCATAAGCTCAGCTTTCATGTAAAAAACAGCATTTTGGACAGGTATTCCTTATTTTGTAGGGTCTCTTATGTCTCAGTCAGTCAATCTAAAGTAGTTAAGAAGGTTCCCTCCTGATTTTCCACATGTTGGGATGCCAGCACTGTCTTATACACTGTTCTAAAACTTCATGCCACAACTAAGATATGCATGTAATTTTGAACAACTGTCTACTAAAACTTTTATAGTACATGTCATTGCCACGAGAATCTCCCCTCAAGTGAAGGTGCTTTTCTGTATTCACGTGCACAGATACTTAAACATACCCACACATACAGGTTCTCAGAATGTTTATATGCTCTTTATTCTGTATGCTTCTCCTTGGATGGCTGAATCAAGCATGATGGATTAGAGTTGCTTCACAAATACAAAGTCATTCAATGATAGTCTGACAGAGGGCATTTGCGTAAAAAATACTCCATGAACTGGCATTTTGGGCATTACTGCTTCAAATAAATCAACTAAAGCATTTTCTGTTGCTTTTCTCAATAATATTTTCTTAAAACTTCTATGTACCTTCTTAAATGTCATCTTGATTAAATGCTGTAGCTGATGCCTGAAATTGAGCAGTAGCTGAGAAAAAGTAGCGCAGAATAATGCTATGTATATCACAGCCAAACTCTCGAATATTATTTCTCCTAGTTAGCTATAAGCCCAGTATAATGACATCCTTCTTTATATCCTTAGCTAATAGAAGTAACACATGAAAAACCCTGACTATGACAGCTGTTAGCACTTTTAGAAAACTCACTGTTCTATACTACTAAGATTATGGCTTGAGGAAGCAAGCTGAACTGCCAGCTAGAAGTTATAGCAGTATCTGATGAGGCCTTTAGTGATTATCTGTCTGTATACTTTTTGGCTGTTTCCAAGAAGATGGGAGCACTCTTCCATTTGCATAGATATTCTTTTCCATTACATTTCAGACAAATAGTCACTAAAAATAACAGTTACTCACTGCTTTTGGAATCAGGTCCTCAGACGTGAAGCTCTTCAACAAGACTCTGACAAGAACCATTCAAAATATTTTTATCTGAAACACAATGTACCTTGTGTAATCCACAATGGTATGCCAACATGCACCTTTGTTATTGTCATTTACATAAGCCACAGTTTGTCCGATTTTTGAGAGAATTATAGAAGAAAAAAATCCCACAATGCAGGAATAGCACAAGCTATAAAGACAGATAAATAATAAAAGGAACTTACTCCAGAGTTCCTCTTTTTTTAGTAGACTACTCCACCATTACTCTTTCTGAATTTGGGGGAGTTTCCTAGAAGTATACATTTTAAAGTCACTGTTACAGAAAAAACTGTGGGCCACTTTTATGAAATAATGGTAATCTTCAAAACTCCCAATACTAACCAGTAAAGAACTCAAGACTACCACTTCAGTATCTAATCTTTCACTTCATACAAAACAGCCATTGATTACAGTCAGGCTAAGCAGAGAGCATATCACTACAGTGAAACTATTCAATAAGAATTTGAGTTAAGAAAATTTAATTCATATATCAGGAATATCCATATTACAAAAAAAATAATATCTACCTTAGAAAAAGGCAGCTATTCTCCTCACAATTACTGAGGAACAGCCACGTTTATGTTACTTTAATTTGTGTCCAGGTAACTGGGAGCATAATGTAGACTTCTCTTTGCAAACCAGCATGGGGTAAGAAGATATGTGCATGCAGAGTATGTGCGCCTAATCAAAACTAGCTCAGAAAGCCTAAACTGTGGACACAGCCTAGGGGGCAGGTGCACACAACCTATCTTTTGGAGTGGCAAAGAGATGAGAACACTGAGTTAAAGCATTGGATTTGTGACATCCTGACTATCCAGGAGGTACCTATAAAGGCTATTCAGCCTATATCACCACACGAGCCACTTGGAACAGACCACAAGAGCTGCAGTCATACGATTTAGAGCAACACAAACCTCTTTTTGCCGTGGCACAGGACAGATGTTGCAGTACTGACTCCACAAATAGAAAACGTCTTACCCTGCCTGTCAAGTGCAACTGTCCAAGGCCTAGAGGCAATCAAGGAAAGTACAACCAACTCCAATGCAGCAGGATCCCAACCCACCCAGTGTCTGCTGGAGACTTGCTCTACTTGAAGAAGCAGAGCAGAACATGAACCATCCTTGAACCAAAATGTTTCTCCCCATGAGACACTGCAATGTATAACGTGCCATTTCAACAGCTTTGTCATGGCTTTGCCTGAGATAAGGTAGCGTTATGTTTTGCCAAAGCATGATAGGTCACTGTGGTCAGTTCATTACCTGAGATGATGGTGTTGGATTTCATGGCCAGCTAAAAGCTGCTCAGAAATCTTCCTGATAGTCTGTGGAGAAGTATTTGTTTCTCACAGGAATCAAAGCTTTGCAACAGCCCCTGATGCACCTGGTTACTGTTAATATTAGTTACTGGTGCCACTTTATTTTGTGTTTTCCTTTCCATACTATCAGTAATTCTGTCTCTCTTCCACTGAGCTCCAGATGCTGTTGTACACCCAGCTGCTACTTTTCCCAAGGGCCTCAATGATCATGATAAAGCAGAGGCTGGAAGAGAAGACAAAGCAGTCAAGGGACAACAATAAGCTCTTTGTATTTTAACCTGAAGTGACTATTGATTTCTTCTAGTAATGACAGCATACATTAGATATTTCAGCATATCTAGGTATATAATGGTAATTTTTGTTCACTAGATATTTTTAACAGTTCAAAAATGTCTTTTCCCAAATGTTGCAAGAATTAATGAGCTTTATTAACATTGGAAAGCAGAAAAACTTAGTGAAAACATTTTGGTTTAAAATGCTACATCTTGACAGAAAAATCTAGCTAAAATGCTCAGACAGCTGTTATATGTTTCTAAGTTTTTCAATAAGGAATTAAAAGCTCAAATTAAAATTAAAAGCTTCTTAACATTGGAAAAAAAAATCTACATGTTTCAATTAAAAGAAAATTAATTTTTTTTTTAATATTAGTTCCCCCCAAAAAATTAAGCAATTTGGAGAAGTAACCACATATTTATAAAGCAATTCTGTATTCTCAATTTTTTTGTGGTGAAGGTGGTTGTCAATTAAAAAAATTCTTTCAGTCTTAAATATTATAATTTGAAACTATGTTTCTTGCAAATGTACTAGCCTCACTGAAAGTGTGATTTAGGGTCAATATATTAGAGTCAGAAAGGCTCTAAGAATGTGGGATTTGCAATTATATAACTCTTTTCATGGTATCTCATCTCCCAGAAAAACACTCTCCCCAGAATCTAGCAACAGTTGTTAGTATGGTCCTTCCCCCCACTGCCCCAAGTCAAATGTTTCCCTTTCTTGAAAAGGATCCAGGCAATTGCCAACCACTGAAGTAATGAACAGCAATTTGAAGATACATAAGCAAATTCTATAATTTGCAGTGAGATTTATGACATCTTCTAAAATACACTTTAGTAAATACTTACATAAACCATCTTGGGACAATTTAGAGGTCACCAAGGTAAAGACTGAAATTCAGCGCTGCACAGATAGGGTTCCTGATTCAATTTCCAGGGAGCCCAACTGCCAGGCTTCATATGGTTTAATAGCCTTCACTGACAGCAGCTTAGTCACCAAGATGCTTGTGGCAGCAATGAGCTTTCTAAGCACCTCTAGCAGAGAATTCAGCTTCACATATTCAGTGCATGAAATGTGAATATCCACTATGATGAAGGAACACTCCCAGCAATTCAAGGAAAATTTTCTTTCCCTTTTATGCCTCTAGTTGGCTAAACAGGGATCATTGCTCGCTGCACAAACAATTACTGGCCATCTGACAAAGCCTCCGAGATTAACTCAGCTAAAGAAACTGCATTTATATTCTTACAGACCGAAAGGTGGGAATGTGTGGGACAGCTAGGTCAGTGGCATTTAAACTGGCAATTTACCTAGCAAGACAACATCACCAAGTGACCAGTAGTGCTACAAGAACAACCAGCACTTGCCATGCATCCTAAATACCTCTTTTCTATTGAAAAAATATGGAAAACAAATTCATGATTGATAATGGCCCTGATATCTTGAATAGGTGTCCTTGTTTCAGCCAGGATAGAGTTACTTGTCTTCACAGTAGCTGGTATGGGGCTACATTTTGGATTTGTGCTGAAAACAGTGTTGATAACGCAGAGATGTTTCCATTGTTGCTGAGCAGCACTTACACAGAGTCAAGGCCTTTTCTGCTTTTCACACCTCCCCACCAGCGAGGAGGCTGGGGGTGCACAAGGGATCAGAAGGAGAGACAGCTGGGACAGCCGACCCCAACTGACCACAGGGATATTCCATACCATATGACATCACACTCAGCACATAAAGCTGGAGGAAGAGGAAGGGAGGGGGGGATCGTTCAGAGTGATATGGTTTTGTCTTCCCAAGTAACCACTATGTATGATGGAGCCCTGCTTTCCTGGAGATGAACAAACACCTGTCTGCTGATGGGAGGTATTGAATGAATTCCTTGTTTTGCTCTGCTTGCGAGACTTTTGCTTTACCTATTAAACTAACTTTATGTCACCCCATGAGTTTTCTCACTTTTGCTCTTCTGATTCTCTCCCCCATCCCACCAGAGGGGAAGTGAGTGAGCGGCTCTGTGTTTCTTAGTTGCCAGCTGGGGTTAAACCACAACAATAGAGTCAGCAATGAACAAACATCTATTGAATCTGACACCTGAAGAAGCAACGTGATATGAACACTTCATCCAGTTTCAAATATATAAGTGATTGTAGATTGCATTCCAGCCACACTTATTTGTACAAAGGTTGCAGAATCTCTTGTACTTTTTGCAAAGAGACTGTTAAAGTAGTAAGCAGTACTACATCATCCCTTCAACAAGGGCAATGGATAAATACTTCTGTGGTGGTTTGGGTGGATTCACCCTTTTGCTTGCAGCTTGCAGCCAAACACAGCCTGCTCTATCACCCTCGCCCCCGCTCACCCAGGGAGTAGGGGAGAGAATTTGGAAAGAAGGGCAAGGACTCACGGGTTGAGATAAAAACTATTTACTAATTAAAAGAAAAATGATAATGATAACAACAGTGATAACAGACTATACAAATGAGTGATACACAGTGCTCACTGTCCACTGACCAATTCCCAGCCTGTGCCAGCTAACGATCCTGGAGCTGAGACGGTCCCGAAACGAAACCCCAGAAGAGTGAGCCTGAGCGATCCCCGAGAGAATGCCCCCGTCTTCCGGTCATCCCTGGTTAATATACTGGCATGACGTGATATGATATGGAATAGTTCATTGGCACATCCAAATGCCAGTTTTGGGTTTTGCTATTCACTGCGCTTCCCCCTCCCATTCCTAGTGCAGCTGTGAAGCAGCCAAACACTGTGGCCTTGAGCTCCAGCAGCAACTAAAAACACCAGTACTGTTATCAGTGTTCTTCTCATACTATGTCTGAACTGAAACACTGAAAGTAAAATACAGCTCTTCTAATTACTAAAAAGAAAATTAACTCTATCCTAGCAAAAGCAGGACAACCTCCTACCTTCTCTCTGGGAATGGGAGGAATTTCCCCTCTTCACTTTTTTTTTTTTTTCTTTTCAAATGAGTGATTTCTAGTCCGCATCTAGTAATTACTAGATTAAAGGTCTAGTGGTCAGGACTTCAGAGCAGGCAAGCAGAATTCACAGTAACAGAAGAGACAATGGTCTGATGTTCTTTACTCAGCTACAGTCTCTAAAGACTTGGCTTTTAGTCTCCTTAGAATCTCTTTCGTGTGAGCCCTTCTGCCTTCTTCATCTCTTGACTTAACCACAAGGCAATAAACAAAACACTGAAGTCAGACTTCTTACTGGTATCATGCAACCCACCCATTTTCCTCTCTCTGAGAAAACAGATGATAGTATAGCATCTATTTGTTAGTCAGCACTTGGGTGACCACAGACAAGCCAGCCCCATGGGCTGTTCAAGTGGTGGCAAATAGCCACAGCTCGAAATACATCAATACCTCATAGTTCCAGTTTGGAACAAGGCTGACAATAAAAATGGAAAGTGTCACAGCATCTTTTGGATTTGACCAGTGATCATTTAATACATTTCAGTCACTTAAAGGCAGAATGTCCTGTTAACATTGTATAATAAGGTGTCATTATCACAGAAGTACACACCATTTAATCAGCTGTAAGTAATTTGGAACTTTCCAGAGAAAACTAGCCCTCAATTCAAAATTACCTTGCAGACTGTGCTCAGGGGAGATGTCCAGTTCAAATGTTGTACTCTGCGTCTCATAATGTGGCATTGTATTTCTTTTCCCTTTATTTAAGGGATATTTTACAGTTTCAATTTTATGCTAATGCAAATGTCATTACTACAGCCCCAGAAACTTTTACTGTTGAGTCTGGGCAAGTGTAATGAGCTGAAACAAAGTATCATGGAAAAACTATGCAAATTACCATGTACAGTAAATCAAGCTAATAGGCAGACTTCAACTTTCTTCCACAAAGGTCAAACATAGTCTGCAGTCAGAAGGAAATAAAGGAACACTAGTGCCCAGCAAGGAAATTTAGTGGCGATCCATTCACAGAACATAAGTACAGAAATACTAAATATTGGTGGTAGATTTGCCTTCATAGATGGCACAAATAAGAATCTTACAAGAAAACTCCTTCAACATCATTTCATGCATCCAGTCTGCCCATTTCCGGTGTCTCTACTTTGGCATGCTGACAGTAAAAGTTTAAAGAAGGGAAAAACAGAATCATGCAAAACAGCCAAACTTTGGTGCAAAATATGTACAAAAAAGACCAAAAGGCAAGGCAGTCAAGATCTGTGAGTACCTACACCACAAAGTGATTTCTGACAGTAGACGGCCTTTTACCACAGACAGGAATCATACAGCAAAACACCACATCTGGAAGCTGATGCTAGACTGATTCAGACCAGAAATGTTTTCCCTGAAGAAGACAAAACATGCACTCTCAATTACTTGAGATCTTAAAAAAAAAAAGACGCCTTTCCAAGACAACATGTTAAATGTGATTTAGACACCACTTTAGTTACTAGATTACTAAATGCAATTCAAGATAGGTATCTACAGATGGCAATACTGAATTATTATTAGACTCCTCCAGTTCTAGAATATGACTCACTATTTTTAATGTTTTGCACCAGTTAATGTAAATGCCACCCCTACACCACATAAGGAGAATATTTTTCTTAAGAGTATGATCCTTCTCCCATTTGCCTAGGCTAAAGCTTTGGCCTGTATTTCCTTTGCCTTCAGCACTACAACTCCCCATCCAAAGTCCAGCTTTCTCTATAGTTGCACAGCAGAAATCCTTAGGTATCCTGTTCCTTGAGCCCCATCAGGCAACCATTCATACATAAACTTCCACAGAGTGTCAACATGAGACTAATACTGGCTCCCTGGAATGAATTGCTTGGGGCCCCTCCCTTTTGCCTTGGGCAGCATTCCTTTTTCTTACTTTACAGAAAAAAGCCTTTTGTTTAGGTCAGCTTTCTCTCCTCCTTTATGCTCAGCTGCCCATCAGCTGTCTTCAAAAAAAAAAAGATACTTCTTTGGAGTAGAATGCAGTCTACTTGGACTGAGTGCGTACTTTCAGCTTTTTTAGGACTTGCCTATCTGCCCAGGTGCAAGCATACATGGGTAGCCTACAGCCATATGTCACTAGAGTATGTGGGTTAAAATAATTATATAACCCTCTCCCATTATTTTAAAATCTTATAATATATAGACCTTTTCTATTAAGACCACAGAGAAGTCATTAAGTGCAGGTACCAAAACATACTGAATTTTAGAAATTTATACCAACAACTTCATTCATTTAGAAAGACTAAATGGTAGAAATACTGTATAACTTTTCATTCCAAAAGATTCATAACAACATGGATGTCACGAGGAAATTTGTCCAGGTAATTAAAAACACTTTTGAAAGGTAAGAATTCCCTTCCGTTTTCACTGAAGTCAGTGGGAGTTGGGGAGAAAGAGCCATATGCCTCATACGATCAGATTATAATTGAATTCTCCTCTTCCCTCTGTTCATGTTTTCTGTTGAAAAACAAAGTTGTGCTATTGTTCAGTAATCAGTTTTTAAATTCAGGTAAAAGAAGGGTGTTAAAGCCATCTATCCCATCTATCTGTAAGCATCAGCCATAACTGTGCTAGGTAAAAATGCATCTGCTTCTGTGTAATGCTTTCTTTAAAGCTGGCATTACTTAGGCTTAGCCTTCTCAGAGCACAGGCTTTCACCTTGAGCAATACCATCTTCCAGTTGCCTTGTGTTTCCTTCTTCCACTATGTTAGTCTCTATAGTCTCTTGGATTAAGAGCTTTCAACTGAGGGATAGTCTTTGTTCTGTGTGGCACAGTTCACAGAACAACATGGTTCAAGTTTTTCTCAAAAACCAATATAATTTCTCATAGACATGTTTTTCCTGCTTTTTGCCCTCTGAATACGTTTGACAGGGCAGAGGAATACTCTGTGTTCTGTGTGGCACAGTTCACAGAACAACATGGTTCAAGTTTTTCTCAAAAACCAATATAATTTCTCATAGACATGTTTTTCCTGCTTTTTGCCCTCTGAATACTTTTGACAGGGCAGAGGAATACTCTGTCCATGTTGGAATGAAAAGGAAAATGCTATTCCCTGCTCTGCCTCATTTTTTGAGTCTTTACCCAATAAAATCTAAGATCAATAAGATTTTATAGCCAGTTTTATGACCCATTGAACTCTAAAAAAATAATCAAATTCCTAATAACAGGAAGAATAATCATCTCATTATAAAACACTTTCACAAACTTTAGTATTCTCCTAGAAGTTGTAATTAGTTGTTAAACTAAGATTCAAAACTTTAAGGAGTTAACATAAGTTTAAAATTACTGTTTCCCACAGAAGTTTAGAAAGGCTACAGATTGCTCCTTATCTTCATTATGAGGAAGCAGACACAGCAGATTACTAGAAGATGAGTATTAGCCTAAAGAACTGTATCTGTGGCTCTGAGGGAAAGCGAACATTATTTCAGTAAATTTACTACAGGACAGGTGTTTAACAACATTTAACTCTGATTTTATTTTCATGGCCCCATGAAAGTCAGTAGAATTTTTTTTTTTAACACTCTAAAACTTAAGAAAACACTAAGTGCTTCTAAAAATCCTCTTTAAGTATGCATGAAGAGTTTCAGATTATCACAGGGAGAGTCAGATGCATTATGGTGAAGTACACAACTTTACAGAAGTCTTACATTCTGCAAAAGTTTTTCTTGTTTTGTATGTAATACTATGTCATTCTTTTGTTCACCTTTTTTAAAAAATAAAACAAAAAAACGAAAAACAAAACACCTTTCTGAGCTAAGCTACAATGTATGCACCACAGTACTCTAAATCTCCTGGTTCCCCAGAAGCCTGTTTTGCCCTTTCTCCAATTAAATTATAGTCTAACTACTCTGGGCTGTCAGAAAGTACTTTAGGGATACAGTTACAACCAGAGTGTAAACTACAGCAGACTTTAGAGATATGATGTGGTCAGACACTGTCTCTTCATGGACAAAGCCTCAAACAGTTTAAAAGGAGGTAGGCTGTAATATAGCCCATCCACAATCAAGAACTTAGTTGTCTATTAATACCTCCTCCACCTATCACAACCACTCACAAGATACATATTCATCAGTGCTGCTCTTTCTGCTCAAAGATGTTTAAGTACACAGGTATCATCCTTTAAGCAGATGTGTTTACAATAGCTTAGCACTTGCCTAATTTGTTTCATCTGAATTAATAACATACCAGGTTTTACAGATTTAAAGCATGTTTAAAAGAATCTGCCCTTACAGGATTGCAACTGTGTAGGTAGATCTGTGGTGGACACAGATGGAAGCTTTCCCATAGCAGAGGATTAAATTACATGCTTCATACCTGATATTCAGAAGAGCCACCATATTCCTGCCCTATTCTTCCCCCTCCTGGTGTACTCAGTTACGACCACTGTTTGAGACGGGCAACTGAGCTACAGAGACCTTCAAGTATTTCAGCACAGCCAAAGCTAGGCACGCATTTTGTTCCAAACCCATGAGCTTTTGTATTGGCAGTCTGAGTTAACTTGTTTGTTGGGATATGATCTACCCAGCATCCCCCACGTAACTTTAGTGCCAGCCCCATACTGTGGCCCCAGTGTGGGAGTTTTACTTGAACAGCTCAAATACCAACAGGCTGGACACTGCAAATATAATTCATTCTAAAACCCATTGTGTGACTTCTGATTTAAAAAAAAAAAAAGCTACCCACAAAACAGGACAATTAAGCTTTCCTGATGTTCATAAGCTACTATTACCCTCACGAGAGCTCCGAGCTAATATCTAGTTCTGCCTCTTCTCACTCAGGCTTGTAATGGCTTGTACCGATACCTCATTTAGCAATTTCTCTGGTTGATCTCCTAAGCCTGACTTTGCAGGTCCAGAAGTGAGCCACAAATACAGCAGGGAAAACAACTGAATAACAATATAAATTCATACAGACTACTTACAACCCTTATCTCTCTCTCTCTCCCCTATCTGCTTTACTCCATCAGCCAACACATCTGGTGAAGATTCTGCATAAAGAATGAGTTATTACGATAACTTCTGAAACATCTAATCACAACATGCAGAAGAGAAGGCAAGAAATACACACTGCAGATGAGCAACGGGGTAGATAAGTACAGTACACACAATCAGTGAATACCATTTACTTCTCTCGCCTATAGTATCCTGCAACCTCCATCCTACAACTGCTGAAGCTAAAGGAGTTTGCAATTGACTTCAAAGGCCTGTGTCCAACACCTACTCCTCTTCCCAGTTTGATGCCTAGCACAAGGAGACTAGGAAGAAGTCCTACTAACAATTGGGTTGTGTTACAAGTAATCCTAAAACAATGGACAAGCCTCAATCAGCAGCCATGAAGCAACAGCACAAATACTGGGTAAACACAGCTGCTCAGTCAGCTCCATGAGGCACAGATTTACCCTCATTTAGTTCTCTGGCTCAAAACCTTCCTGCCACAGCCATGACTAGCCAGCCCCATCACATTCCAGGATTTTTCTCTGTCTGTAATCAGAACTGTTTGGCTATTTAACAGTGTCATCCATTATTAGTTAACGTTGCCAATAGCTAAAAGAGATGAAGTTAAAGAACAGAAAAAGTGAACTGTATACCGTACTATAAAAAGGAAGAAAGGAAGATAGTTTGCAGTTAAAGTGAGAGAGTCCAGAAGCTGACTCAGACTTTTCAAATGACTTTAAGAAATAGGCAAGGAACTACCATCACATGTTTAAAAAATACTTACCCGTTTCACATAAATGTATAAGTGATGTCTATAGTGAGTCAGATATTACGCTGACTGAGGAATTGTAAATGTCTAAATATAACCATATTCACTAACATTGAGGATACATTGAAGAAGACTAAGAGTTGGTTCCATTGGATTGTAAAGCACAAGCTATGGAGCAACACTGAAACATTATTCACTAAGAATGAGTCTTAAACTAAAATATCATTCCCATTTGGAAGCACTAGGTCAGTAGTACATATAGAATTGTAGCTTAATTAACTACTAGTAATTAAATCTATAAATAAATGGAAAAAGAATGGGTCACATTTTTTTAATTACCTTTAATTGAAGATGGAAATTAGCAAGTCAGACATATTGCCTGTTTTCAGCAAGTTAACATTGATAAAGTTTGCTGTGAGGTTAATATTCTTGATTCTGGCACATTACCACACTGTTACTATTTGTGAGGAGGAGACACCCTTCAACCAACTATCGTGACATTATTCATAAGACATTAATCTTCTTCCAGATGCTTATCAGGAATTGCTGATTCGGCCAAGAAAGACTAGAGTTTATTGAGGTAGGCTGGAACAGAACTTGAGATGGGGCAGGGAATTTAAAAAGTCACAGCATTGGGGTTTCAGTGATTGGAATGCTGAAACCTTTCCCTTTAACCTGCTCCCTCCAGCTAAATTCCAGGCACAGATGTCTGGAGGTGGGACAGCAAAAATTTGCAGACATACACTTACATTCCTGACCAGTAACCCAAAAGCACAAGTTGTACCCAAGCCAATTTCTAGTGTCTTGAACAATCAACATTCAGTCACTCTTAAAGAAAGATAAAAGAACCTCCCATTAACTTAAGATTTCTGATGTTATAATCTGAAGTTGTTTGGGGTTTTTGTTTGTTTTAAATGAAACAGCTATGTTGGATAAGGTTAGATACCACAGCAAAGCTACTCCGCACCACAGCTTTCTCAGACACACACAAAGGTAGTAAGATTGTTTTTGACTTTAATGTTCAGGCTAGAATAAGGCCCCAGAGATACTCGGCCCTCATGAAAGCTCTGCATGCCATTATAAAAGGAGTGAAAAGCAAATGAATCAGTCATCTGAAGGGTATATGCAGTGAGAAATAATTTAATATCCACTGAACAAAGGAAGAGAAAGGACCTAATGAGGTTTTGGTAGTAACAGACACTGCAGAAGTTCATAAGATGACGAGGAGAGGCAACAACAGGACAAGAAAAACAGGAGGGCAACTTGTTCTGCTGGCAGCAGCTTTCAGGTGCTATGGCTGCAAGACAGAGCAGCTAGAGAGACAGAGAGAAGCACATGTTTATTTTCTTGCAAAATGAAAACCTCTGAATTAAGATACAGCTTAAAGTAAAAGTAACTGATCTGTTAATTGCAAAGCACAGCCCCACACAGCTAATCATCTGTGCACATCATGCACATAGTCAGGAGTCAAAGGAATATGCTGTTTTCCATGACTCATCAGCAGTGGGCACAGAGACTCTTGTAAACATCATCAAGCAGAGTTTTATTCATTCCAAACTATGCATTAGGGAGTTTAGTGGACGCTGTTAAAATTCTTCAAGCAGCAGTCTGGAAAATCATGCTAACAAATAACCTACCTTTGTAATCTGCTGTGCATTGGACGTAACAGTAAGTCACAACAGGCTGTGCATCAATAGGCTATTGGCACATGCTTTGGAGGCATTCTGAGGACTAAAGCAGAAGGCTGAGTGCCTCCATCCATCCGAGAAGAGCACCAGCAGCCTACTAATGCATACCCTGGCCTAGCTAATTGTTATAGCAACATGGCTCATAAATTTTAAATTTTGGGTTTTTGAAGTATTTCTCAAAACACTTAGAGGTAACATTCATCTCTCTGAAAACAGTAAATAAGAGGTACTTTTTAAAAAAATTATATATATATACATATATATATATA
>NW_010305716.1:0-4748 GCF_000700745.2 Antrostomus carolinensis
CAACACCCCCAGGTTCTTTTCCACCAGGCAGGTCTCCAGCCACTTCTCCCCAGGCCTGCAGCATTGCATGGGTTTGTTGTGACCCAGATGCAGGACCCGGCACTTGACCTTATTGAACTTCATGCCAAATGTAAGGTTAAGTGAGGATGTGAAAAGAAAGAGGCTCCAACCGAGGAGGGGAAGTATTGATTTTTGTGCCTTCTCACAGCATGAGGATGGGTCACAATGAGTCACCTTATTGTCTGTGGACAATGATGAGTGCAACAGGAAAACAACCCCAGGAGAATACCCCGAGAGACAGTAAGAAAAAAAGAGGAAACATTAAGATCAAAGACAACGGTGATATCAAAGTATAGATGGAGAGAATGGATCGAGTGGAATGGAGAGAGTGGAAACCTTAGAAGTAAAGAAGAAAGGGAAAAAATGAAGCAGAAACACTGCAGAAGCAGAAAATTAAGGACAGGATTCACAAAAGTGAATTCACTGTCTTAAAAAGTTGTAATTACTTTCCCTTTGTTGCTGGCAACAAAAATAAGTAGAGGTGGCCGAGTCAGGCTGGTGATGAGCACTTAAAAAAAAATCTCACTTTAGGATTACATTGCTTCCTTGCAACTTCTGCAACTTCTGTACAGTGACATCAAGCAGTACTCATGGCTACTGAATTACCACTTGGATGTGTTGGAAAGCCAATGTCCACTTAGATGTTCTGGAAAACCTCAGATGTCTGTGGTGAGACACCCAGCAGCAGTTACAACACAGGAACTTTTTGAGGCCCTCAGAGGCTGGTTATAAAACTCGCTTGTTTTAAATAATTTAAAAATATACGTTATTGTGGAGCTTAGAAAAATCCGTTTCTCAGAATAATTAAAATGAAATCACTAAAGGTCAAATTGCGTTTACAAACAGCGTAGGCTTCTGTGCACTTTCTTCCCGTTTTCTGGTGTCCTGAGCATAGCACTCAGGATAAGTGCCAAGTTTGTGTCTCCACAGACTGGGCTTCTCCCTGTTTATCAAAGGCCGATCAGAGAGGAGGGAGCGGCATCGCGCGCTTCCCGGTGCTGCCCTGCCAGCGAGCCCCAGCCCTGACCTGGAGGGATCATCGCTGGGCGTGAGAAGGCAGCTCAGGCTCCACACCTTTGGAACGTTCAGCATCTTTGCTGAGCCTAAGAAGAAAGAAGCCAGTACTGCCGGTGATGTTTGTGATGTGTCCTTTTAGCCACAGGAGACTATCACTGCTCATTTCATGTCGAATTTTGCAGAGGTGACTCAACAATTTACTAATGGAGACTGTTTTGGTCACTACTATCTCAAACTGGGTTCATCCCAGTGGTTCAGTATCGTAGAATCGTTTGGTTGGAAAAGACCTTTGAGATCATCAAGTCCAACCGTAGCTGTCCACTACTAAACCAGATCTCTGAGCACCTCATCTACCCGTCTTTTAAATCTCTCCAGGGACAGTGACTCAACCACCTCCCTGGGCAGCCCGTTCCAGTGCCTGAGAACCTCCCTGAACTCAAATGTTCAGCACAAGGTTTAGGGTCCACAGGGATCAAATTTGAAGTCTAACAAATGAAATATTTACCACTTGGATGTGTTGGAGAGCTCAGATCCTTGTGTTTATTAGTTCAGAGTGCACTAATTATTAGCTAGAGAGAAGCACAACTGCAATCAAAAAGAAAACTAAATAAAACCCACCTACACAGATTTCTCACACTGGGCTGCGGGCATGACTCACTGGTTATGTATTAGGTGTTGTGGGTGGGTACTCTAATTTGTATGTGTTCCATTGTTTAGATGTGTTTTGTACGCGCTAATTCTGACTTTCTATTTTGGCAAAACCTTAAAAAAAAAAAAAAAAAGCCCAACCAAAAAAACCCAACACCACCCTCCCCTCTTGAGTCACACTCATGAAACACAGCTACATGACCTCACCTGCCTATCTTGGGATCAGGGTGGGCTCTGCAGAGGAAAGGGCTCAGCGCTTGCTCGGGCTGCTGGGAGGAATCGTGCTGCCAGCAGCCACGGGCACTACCTGGACACGGCTGAGTTTTGCAACATCTTCTGCACTGTGTGGAAAATCATCCAGCATGTTTTTCAGGGCAGATTTGCAAGACCAGAAAAATATTTTTTTTTTTTGTGCTTTAAAGTATTCAAGGGAGAAATAACTCAGCCTGTAGTTTGCAATGCATTTCTGAGCTCAGTCTAACATGCCAGCAGACAGGAATATATTAAATATTAAATTGAGAGGACTTTTAAGACCAAAGTGAAAGGGCATCCTTTCAAAATATTGTAATGCCAGTGCATGCCTAAGCTCAGAAAGAAAATTATTAGAAAATGTCATGAGAAAATGATTAGAACTGAAAGTATTTTCTTGGCATTGGACCATCAATAACCATCTTCATTTGTGGAGCATAAATTTTAACTAAGAATTCAAATGCTAATTGTATAAATTATACAATATATGTGTTAGAAATATATAAATATATTTTTTTTTTCTATTAATGGTAGGATAATGTGGCACTTGTCAACGGGAAGTGAGAGAGGCAAAAAGGAGAGCACAAAGAATGAAGTGTGATGACAACTAGAAAAATATTGTAATCTATCTGGGAAGCTGGCTAGAGCTGCTGACCATTCTGTTTGCTCCCCAAAAATGTAAGGCTCTCTTCCACTTTCACCTTAATACGCGTTGCCATGATAGCCTAACACATGTCTCCAAATGCATTCTCAGGAAAGCTCTCCTGGCTGTGCTGTGAAGTTTGGCAGGTGCCGTCAGCTCTGTAAACTGCCATGACTGTCCCTGTTGAGGAGTAAGCCTATGGTGGGCTTACTATGGTAGCTATCACACCATCACTGGATGACAGAGGAGGAAAACATCTGCTTTCTTCCAAAAGTTCATGCACTTTCTACAGGTGGACGGCCTACCAAAACATAAGCAAAGAGACCAGAGGAGTCTTCACTGAGAAATTTCTTTACCAAAAGGGTGGTCAAGCATTGGAACAGGCTGCCCAGGGAAGTGATGGAGGCATCTTCCCGGGTGGGATTTAAGAGACGGGTAGACGAGGTCCTCAGGAACATGGTTTAGAGGTGAAATTGGCAGTGTTGGGTTTATGGTTGGACTCAGTAATGTTAAAGTTCTTTTCCAACCATTGTGATTCTGTGATTCTATTAGGAGTCAAAACCCTCCTGCAGAACAAAAAGAGCTGGCAAATACCCAGGTGTGAAGCAGAACATCTGAAGGTCCAAATGACCCCGACCCACATGCACTTTGGCTGCATCTCCAAGCTTCCCACACCTCTGTAACCTGGCACCTCCCTGGATGCCTCAAACTTTCTGGAGACACCAGAGCTGCAGCTGACTTCTCCGGCATCCCTGACAATACTGATGCCCAGCTTTGCAGGAGACAGATACTAAATCAAAATCTTAAGCTTTAATATTCCACAGCACCCAAGGAGGTACCCCAACACACCAACATTTCTAGCTTCCCTTGTTTACTTCACTCACAAAATATGCAACTTTTTTGACCTTAAGTACACTCCTTAGGAGTGTTCAGGCTGAAAGGGGCTCCACATCAGCCAAAAATAAGCATGGTTGACCTTAATAACTGCTTTCCTTCAGTCACAAGGGAAACACCAATGCTACACCATTGTGTGCATCACTTTTCCTTAACGCCTACGTTTGCAGTGAAAGAACCGTGCAGGTTAACCCTTTCGCTGCTGCTACCAACGCAAAAGCCTACAGATTTGAGCAGGGCCCTTAACAGCCCTTCGGGTTTGTTTTCAAGGGGATACTTGTGGGATAACGCAAATCATTCAAATTTTCCACTGTGTCACAAAATGACATTCATGCCTGTTCCCACTGTTTGTTTAAATATAAAATAGCGCTCCACTTTCCAGCAGCAGTTTCCTGTTTAACAAGTATTTCGATGAATGGCTCAGTAGGTTTTACCAAGCATGCTTGGCAGGCAGTACTAGAGGTGTGCAGCTCGGAGAATAAACAGCAACCATGAGGCAAACAGCAGGTAGACGGGGCAGGGTGACGTTACCATCCCATGCATGCTGCAGACTGGGCTTGCTGGCAGGTTTTCTGCAAGAAAAAAGAGGAAAGTGCAGAAGCATAAAGCCAAAGAGACTATATGGCCTGAAATGAATCTAGGAGAGGAACAGCAGACTTCATAGAATCATTCAGGTTGGAAAAGACCTCTGAGATCATCAAGTCCAACCATCAACCCAACACCACCATGCTTGCTAAACCATGTTCCTTAGTTCCACATCTACCCCCAGGGATGGTGACTCCACTACTTCCCTGGGCAGCCTGTTCCAGTGTTACACCCTGGCCTGGATCAGCACTAGTGTGGCCAGCAGGAGCAAGGAGGTTCTTTTCCCCCAGTCCTGGACACTGGTGAGGATGCAGCTCGAGTACTGGGTTCAGTTTTGGGCCCCTCACTCCAAGAAGGACATGGAGGTGCTGGAGCGTGTCCAGAGAAGGGCAACGGAGCTGGGGAAGGGTCTGGAGCACAAGTGTGCTGAGTTCCCGGCTGAGGGAACTGGGGTTGTTGAACCTGGAGAAAAGGAGGCTGAGGGGAGACCTTCTGGCTCTGTCTAAGTCCCTGAGAGGAGGGTGGAGAGAGGTGGGGGTTGGTCTGTTCAACCAAGGAACAAGTTACAGGACAAGAGGAAATGGCCTCAAGTTGTGCCAGGGCAGTTGAGATTGGATGTGAGGAAGAATTTCTTTGCTGAAAGGGTTCTGAG
>NW_010305716.1:4797-28605 GCF_000700745.2 Antrostomus carolinensis
GAGGGATTGAAGAGTTGTGTAGACATAGTGCTGAGGGACATGGGTTAGTCGGGGACTTGTCAGTGTTGGGTTAATGATGGGACTTGATAAGCTTATAGGTCTTTTCCAATCTGGGCAGTTCTGGGATTCTGAGATTCTGTGAGTTCTTTCTCCTCACTATTTTGAAACATGCAGCTAAAGAAAGAAGCTGCCTCATTGCTCAGACATCCCAAAGCAGAAATAAAATTCTGCCCTTTACCTTGCTGCTCATCTGAACTGGGGGCATTGGCTTCTGAACCAATCCCTGAACTTCACTAAATAGGCAGGGGAAGGTGGACTTCAGGCCAAAAGGGTCAATAAATTTTGGCTTGTTAGGGTAAGAGTTTTCCATGTTTCTCATTTTTATATCCAGTGTGGTTCCTGTGAAATCTATGAAATTATGCCAGATTTAAAGAGGTGCAACTAACAGCAGAATTTCATCTTTACTACTTAATACTGATTCTTGTTAACTAATTCATTATGGCACGACCAAAAGCATGCTGGGTGCCTATAACATTCTCATTTACTTCTCTATTTCTTATTATTTTATTTCATACTGCAAAATCATTTCCTGTAACTGGACCTCTGGATACTGATTGACTTTCCAGAGAAATAGCTGAAAACTACCAGTCTGTTCTTACATTTTCACCGACATTTATTCAACTGCAGGTTCCTTAATGTTTTAATTGGTTGCAGCAGCTCATATATATGAGCAGCTCTCAGGCAGAAAAGGTTCTTCCAATGATATTTCATATCAAGGAGGTTACTGCACTGGGATGAGATCAGCAGCCTTGTTAGAAGTGTATGGAATTCAATTAAATGCAAAATACTTAGCACTGTACTAATTGTCTGTATTGCAGGGACAGAGCACATCATCCACTTGATGTAGATAATAAGAGTAGTAAAGTGGCAAAAAAAGACCAGTCTGAATTAAGACAAAGTGTCGGAATTTCTGGAAGAGAAATGGGATGGGGCACAATATTAACACTAAATAGGTACAGTCAATTACTGCATTCATCACTACAGAGACTGCACAACTCACCACCTAAATGATTTGCTATTCAACATCCCAGAAGGCAGAGTAAGACTTTTATTCCATATCACTATGATGAACTTAAGCTGCTGAGAAATCAAGGGCTCTATTTGGGAAAGTAGCCATTAATTCTGGCTGTCTCTGGGTTGATTTGAAGCGGGGTTTTTTTGTCAGATAGCAGTTTTAACTGCTAAGAATTCCTCTTTAAATTGCTGGAAGAAAACCACATGAAATACTAAAAACCAAATGAGACTCCAGAACTCTTGACCACATGGTTTGAATTTGCCCGATTGCAGAAACTATGAGTGGACTTTAGCTCATTTTGCAGTCAGAGGGGACCGGGGATTTTTCAACGTCTAGATGCAGTAAGTTCCTTACTACTGGTTGCACAGACTGAGAAATAAAATTCTGATTGCCTACAGCAATTCAAAATTTTGCTGGGCTGAAGTGTCTGTGCAGCTGTCCGATTAAAATACATTAGAACCTTTGTGTGAGGGGAAAAAAACCCCAGTATTTAAAAGAGTGTTTTTAAAATCACTCTTGCCCTCTGTTTTAAGATTCCATGGGCTGAGGTATTGTTGCTCTATTGCTCTTGGCCTGGCTTGTCATGAGAGGCTTCCTGTGACAACTTGTAGCCTTGATGGTTCAGAAGATGGAAACTCTATGTAAGAGGGCACCAGAATTCCCATTTCACAGAGGATTTTGTTGAGAGATTGATTGACATATATGACTTCAGTCTCGTGCCTCTCAATCAAGAGAGACTTGCTTCCAACTGGTAAAACAGAAATAAAGTGCTTGATTGCCAATGAAATTGTTTCGTTGATTCATACATGACAGGTAACTTGGATTAGATTGCTCATTATGATTTGAAGGATGTTATTGTGGTAATACCTTTAAGCTCGCTGAATGTTTGATAAACTTGGAGGTTAAGAAGTTCACTATTAGCTCATGGGCTATGAGGAGGAAGAAAGGAGCTGATGGAGACCTGCTGGCCTCATTACGGTGCCATGGGGTGAACCTGCCTTCCCCGGGGTGCTCTCAGGGCTCTTTGGCCTGCCCTTGCCTGGCCTGAAGGTTGGAGCACAGCCATGATCCCCTGTGCCACGCTTGCTGCTGCTGGGGATGGAGAGGCCTGGCTCAGGAGATACTTCAGCTGCCCTGCTGTGGAAGGGATGCTGCGGAGAGGAGGGTGCTGAGGAAAGTGCTCTGAAGGATCTGCTGGTTGTTGTTGAAAAAATAGCAGCCGTGTTTGCTTTTGGAGCTCTGGCAACGAGTGCTGAGTTATAGTCTCTTTTAGGTATTAAGTCTTAACCCATAAATGATGACAGATACCTAAAAGAGAGAGATGGAAACCACGCACAACAATTTTTATAATGAAACCTTCTCTTTCTTGCTCTCAGATCAACTCTTTTGGAAACTGTGTTATGGAGTTTTTGGCTACCTGTTTAAATCTATTGTTTCTAACAAAACCATTTCCTCACATGGGGCACCAACAGCTCATTCCAGAAGCCGGTCAGCTGGTAGCTTGAGGCTGTGAGGAAGAGAGCCTTGGTCACAGCTCCTCGGATGACTGCATCTCTTATCCTTCCTGCCTTCTGGCTGCATCTGCTCAGACTTTAACTGAGGGCTGTTCCCTTGAGCTGGCATCAGGCAAGGCCATGGCTCGTACTCCTTTGTCATGAGCTATGACTGCCTCAGAAGCCTCTTACCTTCAGAACCCCTGGGTGTAGGTGCTGTGACAATGGCAGTCAGGAAACCAAACTGACTTTCTAAACCAGAGGTATTCAAAACCAAAAACATCAGAGAGAAAGATGATATGTAACAACATATAGACACAGTCTACCTACAGATCTGCCTTTTCCTGGAGCTTTGTCATTCCCTAGAGGGGGCCTCAAATCTCTCCACAAGATGTGTCAGCATGTCCCTCTCAAGCTTCTCATCAGCTGCCTTTACCTCCACCTCATAAAAGAGGTTTTCTAAGTATTCAGCAATCTTTCCAAATCTAGGTTTTTCAACTAAGCAATATATAATGCATTTTTCCTAGAGTCAAAAAACCGTGCTGTAGCTCTCCAGCTTTGCTTACTACCCTTTCAAGTATCAACCAGTGTTTGTGCCTATGGAGATGACATGCTGGATCCCTGACTGCTCATCCAGCAGCCCCTGTTGCACTGGATGGCACAGAGGCAATAAACAAGCACCCAGATAACCTCTATGATATCCTGAATCCAAATAATGGATAAATTACATACATTATTACAGTCCATAAGCTTGATTGTTATAAATCAGCTTCATATCTGCCGAAACACCCCTTTGGACAATAGATATAGAGAGACCCTAAAAAGATGCTAAGATTGTTAACTAAGGCATTAGAGATGGTGTGGCATTGGAGAGTAAAAGGAAATCAAACAGGCAAAAGTATGTGGATTTAGAAAAGAAAAAATGAAGACAGAGAACCAGTATAACTTACAGAGGGAATTTGAAGTTTAATTCCATCACTTGCAACGATGCTACCAGTGAAAATACACTGGCTTGCACATATAGAGCCAGTATTATTTCTATTGGTACCTCAGACCAATAAAATATTAGATTGTTTCATTTTTTTTCTCAAATAAATCAGAAGCTTGCAATTCACCCCCAACAAACTTAAGCTATTTGATTTGCCTGCCAAATGAAAGAGATAATTTGTCTTATTGACCTAAAACCAATCAATATGAAATCTTGACAATACCAATAGCAATAGCCGCTGTTTAATAACCGCACAGGGTTAAATGATGGAAGAAATCACCTGCTTGAGCAAGTAGGTTGTAAATGAGCACGTGTGAGAGTATTCCATACAAGCCTTGCCTATCTGTGTACGCTGTTGCTCTGGCAGATTCTGGGGGCTTCAGCGTGGGTCCCCGTGAGATGACCCCCGGCTATTTAGAGATCCTGCCCAGCAGAAAGGGAACATGACAAGCCGTTTCTGAAATGACACCTATGCCAAGTGCCTCTGGCCTTTCCCATTTCTGTGTATAGTCTACAGATATAGGTTATTACGGCTTTTTAAATGCTTTTCCTCTCCTTTGCTGTATCAGAAATATAAGCAAGAGGGCGACCTGGCTGCAGAAGCAGAGGTGAGAAGGAATGCAAGCCAAAGGAAAATACACAAGCCTTACCCAGTTTGGTAACACCAGCATCACAAGTACAACATACTCAGAAAATAATGCCATTTTTGAGTCAACTGCTCCCCTTTACGTTTTTCACCTGCAAAATTTCTACAATCTCTGTCAGAAGGCTTTTGTGAAATATTTCTGGTTTTACAGAGGTCATTGTGTTTTGCTTGCTGGGTATGTACAGTGCCTTCTGGCTCACCTCTCTCCTGCTAAACCTGCATGTTTCTTTTGTGCATGACAAAGGTAGGAAGGAGCCTGCCCAGGGACCAGGCTGTCCCTCTGACCGGCTGGTGCCACCAGCAACACAACCCCTTTTCGCTGTGAGCCGCCTTCCAGCCATCAGCTCTCTGCCAAGTCATTCGCTATGGCCATACGCTGCCACTGGAGTTTAATTATACCCTTCATCACACAAAAGCAGCTAATTCAAGTTATAAATCATATCCCGACATGCAAACTTCTGGCATCTCATTTTGTTCGCGTGAAATTATTTAATGCAACTGACTTTGAGGTGAGGAACTCTTTTATGTTGTTGATGTTTAGAGAATGATTAATAGATCATTTGTTACTGGTTTAATAAATGCACTTCACAAGCTGCAATCAACTGTCTCCTATTCATTTCACAGCTCCTAACTGGCTCAGGGTACAGGTTCCATTTCCAGTCTGAAGCACCAAGCTTACGTTTATTAAAATATAATTACCTTAATGTAATTGTTTTGAATTATTACATCTCCATTAAGTAGGACATAGTTAAAACAAATAAAAACATTCCTTGATCACAGCTGATTTTCTAACCAATTTTGGAAATGACCACAAAAACCCCCCCTCAAAAAAACACAACCCAAACTCCACACTTCAAATTAGGTTGCTTTCCTCATGTGAATTAATCACAGTCTTTGTACCCACATTAGGGCTGTAGTTAAAAATTATTTTTTCACCTATAGTTTCTGCATCACTCCACAAACTTCAAGGCATATAAAATTTTCTATTTTAGGGGAAGGAGTTCGGGATCTGCCTATTGTTCACAAGATTTTAATAGCAAGGACTGAAGGAAACAAAGGTCTCGTATTTTTGTGTCACCAAACTCCAGGCTCAGATCAACATCAGAAACCTCAAATTTGTGAAAAGCATTCAGCAAGGAGAGCTGAAGTGTTTCTGTATATCATGGTTTCCAAAAGCCAAAACTGGTTCCAAATGTGCATTTTGCAGTGTTCTCCTATCTTTAATAATGTATTTTCAGAGGCCAAATCT
Organism: Antrostomus carolinensis; assembly: GCF_000700745.2. Classification (NCBI taxonomy): domain Eukaryota; kingdom Metazoa; phylum Chordata; class Aves; order Caprimulgiformes; family Caprimulgidae; genus Antrostomus; species Antrostomus carolinensis. Next base: position 10,249 of record NW_010305716.1, read on the forward strand.
TTAAAGGATTGGCAGGAAGGGGGAAGAAGAGATGATGATCAACTAGGCTAGAGTTTGAAGGGTTTAAGGATTGGCTTGCAATGGTGCAGTTTGACCTCATTTCTAATTTCCAGGAAACTTGTCTAACCAAATTCAGTTGGTTTACATAAATTCCACCTTCCAGTTAGGCTGGATAAATTTTCACATCCACAAAACCTATAAGGTAAGATTCACAAGCCAACCTGTTTTACTCCTGTGATGGATCCAGATCACTGAGACTTCCAGTGCTCTTGGTTTCTCTGGGTAGAGAGGTCCATCCAAAGAGAGGAGAGACCTTCACTTTAAAACATTATTTATTTACTGTCATTTTACTACAACCCTTGCCCTTCTCCACCCCGCAAAGCTACAAAACCAAATTAATTTTACTCTTCCTATACCCCATTTGGAACAAGCTGTCCCAGAATCACACCAGTGTTCATGGCATTTTAGGTATTAGATGGGTTCTTCACATTGCAGAGACAATAAGTATCGGGTCAGAAAACTAGGCTTGTCAGAAAGAAATCTCTTAACAGCATCACATTTTCAGGTGCTCTGGGAGTAGTGGGATCTGGCTTGCACTCTTCAACAGAGACACCAAACAGGGGTCCCAATTCCAGCCTAGCTTTCTTTTTCCAGGTCTTCTGCTCACACTGAAGATGGCACTAGTTAGCACTGCTGTGAAGTGTTTGAAGCAATGTCAATCGCTGTGACTTCAAGGCTGCCTTTGCTCTTTATTCAACTACAAATCTCTCAGTATTCAATTTTTTTAATTAAAACTCCAGGTCCTGGATTTACATCTTCTTGCAGCCCTCATGGGTATGGAGAAGAGCTTTGAACACTCATCTGAGAGCCACCTAAAAGTATAAAAGTGATATAATTTTAAAAAGCAAATGAAAAAAGCCACGTTTGTTCTTACTACATCTCCTGATCATTAAGTGAGTTCTCAAGACCTGATTCATGTGTTTTGAACACAAGAGTATAGCCAAAGAACTATGAATTAGGTCTCCCAGGTTGTGGAGTCTGCTGAGCTGTGTAACAAAATCAGCTGTGCAGCCCCTGTGCACATCTGGGAACCAATTTCCACATTTGTGCACCTCTAAAGCAGAAAGATTAAATCCTGATCTGGTTTGTGAATTACGCTTTTGTTTTTCTAATCAACTGGGTTTTGTTTCTCCATGTTCTAGTCCTTGTCTAGTTGTTTGTCTGTTTTGGTCTCCTGTTTTACCTTTTCAATTGCTGATGGTTTAAGCTTTATGGCTAAGGAACGGTCTTTCTTACTCAGCATGACCATGATACCAAGAGATCGCAGTAGAATCATAGAATCATAGACTGGTTTGGGTTGGAAGGGACTTTAAAGCTCATCCAGTTCCAACCCCCCTGCCATCAGCAGGGACACCTTCCACTACACCAGGTTGCTCAAAGCCTCATCCAACCTGGCCTTGAACACTTCCAGGGAGGAGCAGCCACAGCTTCTCTGGGCAACCTGGGCCAGTGTCTCACCACCCCCACAGCAAAGAATTTCTTCTTCCTGAGATCCCATCTCAATCTCCTCTCTTCCAGTTTAAAGCCATCACCCTTCACCCTGTCACTCCCTGCCCTTGTCCAAAGTCCCTCCCCAGCTTTCCTGTAGTAGTCTCTTTCTGTAAACTGCAGTGCAATTTTACAGCTGCAAGAATAAAAGACTTATTTAATATGGGACATTTATTCCATTGCTGCTGCTTCACAGAAGTATCTGTAGCCTTAGATACTCAAGGACAAGCCACCCACCAGTGACATTCACCCATCCCCTCGTGACAAGCAATGTTGGCCCTTATGGCTACACCCTGGAGCCCTTTTCTGCACTCAGTAAGCATGGTCAGAAGGAACATATGTATATTAATCACATGGCAGCAGAGGGGCTATGGTACCCTGGCAAAGGTGGCAGCTAGCAGTGAATGACTTCCAGAACATGTCTCAGCCTCTTCCCGCTCTGATTTTGAGCAGCTGTGGGGAAAGAGGTTGGCTGAGAGAAAGATATGGGCTCAGTGAGCCAGCCTGGATGATCTATGGTGGCTTGCTGGCCTGAGATTTGACAGCCCTGCCATACTTATATTTTTAGGAAGCTTTTCAAAGCTTTTAAGGAAGATGCAATGCACCACAAGAAGGGAGTTCCTAATGCCATTATCTGTCTACTCATTCACACCCTCTTATTTTCCCTTTCTCCTTTGCCCACAGAGGCAGGGGAGGCTGGCAAACACCAAGAGAGGCATGCGGCAGGTTGGAAGGAGCCCTGCAGCTGGAGGGGTGGTGGAATCACTCCTCATGGGGACAGATGAATGTCAAAGAAAGGTTGACAGGTTCAGGAAAGACCTGTTGGCTTCTTGCTGGTTGCAGTACAAGGGCTGCGGTTGGGCAGTGGAGGGAAGTGGGAGGCATGTGAAAGTGGCACTAGGAGTGGGTGAGGTGGACATAAAAATCCAAGTTACCAAATGGGCTGTAAAGCCCTGAGCTCAGCTGGATTCTTCTGTGTGGTTACCAGTGATATTGGGAGTAACAACAAACTTGTACGTATGCTTTGTGAGACACGTGGATAACTGCACCTCTTAAGTGTTTAAATATTGTAACTGCAGAACCCTTAATATTTGCTGGGAAAGTTATTAGATCTCACTTACCCTACTTGACCAAACCAATCAACTCAACTTTTTGCAGAAAGTAAAATCTTTGGTTGCTTTGTCTTCAGATGCTGCCAGTGGGGTGGTGAGGACTGCTCTGGAGAGCTGTGGCTGCTAAACAACAAAACTAGCAAAATCTGATGTAAATTCTGCTTAGAATACAAAGGACAAAAAAATCTAAGCCCAGACAAATTCCTTTGTTAGCTGCAAGGCTGGGTGATTCTCAGAGGAGAATACATGGAGACACTGGCAGGGGAAATGATGCTTCCTTCTCCTTGTAGCGGAGGGATCAGCAACAAAAACCAGGCAGCTGAAACAGCAGATTTTTTTTTTATGTCAATGTAAGTAAAACATAACATGATGAAATGCAGAGAACGTTCTAGAAAAATAAAAGTTTCAGCCTTGTGGAGATATGACAACAGATCAACAGGCCCAGTGCAGCAATAAGAGGTCCCCTCTAAACAAGAACAAACAGTTACAGTTTGCTATCACTTTTCAGCACCTTTTGATTAAAAAACCCATCAGAAAGTAGCCCTAAATCAAAGCATGAAAGTGTTTGAAGGAATGGGCATGGTCCATACCCTCACATGTGCTTCCCAGAAACTCCATAGTGAGACAAGAAACACCATTTAGGCCATTCAAAGAATCTATTCATTTGCAGAAACCAGAAGAAAGAAGGAAAGTACGAGATATACCATAATCACGTTTCGTTTTCATTTGAACAGCTTTAATTCAGTTTGCTGTAAATAAAAATAAAATTTCAGAAAAAGGGTAACTGAGGTTGAAATTTGCTTAGAGGTTTACATTGCCATTTGGTTATGTCACGGGCAACCATTTCAGCAGCAGAGGTGGGGTACTTGACAGGTTGGTTTTACTTATTTGTTCAGAGAGAGGGAGCTTTGAGAGTTTTGGTTGCACAGCTGCTGAGTGATTTGCAATTAGGGCTGAGCACTCAGCTAATGCTCTTCCGTACAACCATGGCTCTGCCCACCAGCTCCTGAAGGACAGTGGTCAACGGGTATGGTGAAAGGATGACAGGAGATGAGGTGCTGAAGGGCAGGCTAAGGCTTTGCAGCCCTGCTAGTGGGGCAGTGGCCAAGCCCTCTGACATGGAACCCCATTTCAATTAGGGAAAATCTATCCAGATTATGCTACTCTGCCAGAGAAACAGCTTATCCCCTGTGTGCACCTCATAGACAGCCTTCCAAATAATCTTCTATCTGTCCTAAATGCAGCAACAAAGACTATTTTTCCAAAGAAGCTGTAAAATCGCACACTTCATAAAGACCCATATCACTCTTGAACAGGGACGGTAAAATCTTCGCCAAGGCATATACAAATAGCCTAGCACCTTTTCTGACATCCATTATCCACACTGACCAGTCAGGGTAACCCCTCCAGAGGCTGGCCAACAATAACATAAGGAGGTTATTAAATATTATTCATTACCTTCAGTGGAACAAAATAGAAGCCTAATTCACAGTCTTTGTTCCAAGAAAACATTTGAGAGGATCTCGGGGGATTTTTTTTGTTCTTTACTTTAGAAGTTTTTAATTTTGGCTCTGAGTTTAGATCATGGATAAAAATGTTTTTCCAGCAAACTATGCCTTAGTGATAACAACTTGAAATCCCTCCCACCTTACCTTTTGATTTAAGAGGAATGAGGCAAGAATGCCTCCTGTCCTCCCGTTGTGTGTGCCATCCTAGTCACGCTCACCAGGTCATAAGTGAATAACTGGGAGGCAGTGATATCTGAACTCGTTCTTTCCAATTGTCTTGGAAAACTACCTCAGCTATTCCTAAAGCATTTCCCACTTACCTGTGTCACAGCTAGGACTCTGGTAAAACCAATCTACCATAAAGCAGCGGCCATTTCTATTGGTACATTTTATTAAAAAGTATATATAACCAGTGAATTCTTAGGTGAAATGGGTTTGAAATATTTTAGTGTAAAGAGTCTAGTAGACCTACATCGTATTTTTCAAGAAAATATACCAACTCTGTTAAAAAAATATCACTGAATGCAGACATCTGGCAAAAACTTTCCAACAATGTTTGGCCTTATATCCTTCTCAAACCCAAGCAATTTTTTAACCCTTGCTCCTTCACTCATTCAAAACCACAGATAAAACCATGAAACAAAGCAGAGAATTTCTGTTGAAAGCCAACCATCAAGATAAAGTATACTCAAAGGAATAAGCTTTTCTACTTTCTCATTAAGTTAAAAAAAAAAAAGAAGAAAGAAGAAATGAACCAAGGCCATTTTGGGTGGTAAAACCCTGCCTTTCAAGTAATTTTTTGCACTTTCCATTACCAGTATGTTCCTCTTCTAAAATAAAATGCTGCTGTTCACTTGTGAAAACCCTAGTGAAATGACTGGGAGACTGAAGAAGAGCTTGGCCCTGCAAAAGCAAATTACCAGCAGCAGCTCACAGGAACGAAGCTCCTTAGAAGTAAGGATGTGTGCTGGCACAGCCCTCACTCACTGCACCTTATGCCTGGAAGCCACGACTCCAGCTGCACGTTAAAATGATCCTTGCCTTATAAATCCCTTTTAAACAACAGCAAAACAAAAAATGTTACAGCGTAAGTGCCAATGGAGCCCACCAGCTATGATCAAAAGAAAAAGGAGGTTTTTCTCAGCTGGCATTGTTCACCTCAGTAACATTTTTAAGAACAGCAGGGGAATTAATGTCCTTTGCAGCATTATTTTTGGAGTCCAAGTGCCCCACAAACTGGTGCCATGGAGGCTTGGAGTTTGTCAGTCTCATCACCCCATTGCAAACCAGCAGAGTTACAGGAAAAGGTGGAAGACACAAAGCTGTCTTGGAGACTGTGCACTGACTGTAAGGCTAGCTCCATCCCAGCTGACTATATGTTTCCATAACTGGGGGGGCAAGGGAGGCCGGCAGGAGATTCAACTGCCTCCCTAGCCTCTCCAGGGAGGGACTTGTTTCCATTCCCCACTGTCTCTTCGGTCCCCTCCTCTTAGTTGGTGGCAAGAGGATGGGGATCCTGTGCTACATGTGAAGGCTGTTGCCTTTGGCTCAGGGATGGGAGGGCCTGAGCCCACCAGTCTGTCTCCCTCTCACACTCCCTTATAGTCCTCAGCCTTTCCACCTCCTCTTTCAGCTCAGCCACCATGCTGAGCAGATCATTCACCTGTTCACAGCCAATACAGGTGCCATCCCTGCACCTCTCCATTTCAAGTGAGAGGCTCCAGCACTCTCTGCAGCCAGGGACCTGGACCTGGACAGCTGCATCTTTACGTTCGACCTCTGTCATGGTCGCTACATTTCTTTCACCTACAGCTTTTGTCTGGGTAATAACCATGGCTATTCTTGCCTGTGTGACTATTGGTCCAAGCTTCTCCAAAACCTGAGTTGTTGATGTGTTGCCAAACTGCTGTGGGGACGGTTTGGTTCTGGAGGTTAATTGCAGAGCCTGATGGTAGCAGCGCCCTTCCCTGCTCACCTCTCCTGCTCCAACTGCCACGCAAACTGCTCCTGAACTAGGGAGCCTGGAACAGCTACCTCAGTGTCTGAGTTGGGGGTCTGCAAGCCTCTGCCATCTGCAAGGCCATCCCTGGAGTCAGCCCCGTGCCCGGCTGACTTCGATCTGCCTAGTCCAGGGTCCAGCAGCAGGGAATTGATGGCAGCAGGTAGCTCCCCATTGCCTGACAGACAAAGCGTGTGTAGCTGACAATCCACACCTTTACAGCTACCTGGATATCCACTACTCCAAAAACAACTCCTTCTTCTGTGCTGTCGGTAGCTGTTGATTATCCTTTACATAGCCTGTTTACTTTCATCTTCTGAATCCCAATCTGTGACTTCAGTGGTGTGATGACTAGGAAAGGTATACCAGGGTTTTATTGAGCCTAATGATGAATGGGATTTACTGTTAAGTAGAAACCTTAATTGGCAAGATTTCAGATATAAAAGCAAGCACAATTCTGCTCTACTGAAAGCAATAGTTAACTGCTTATGGGTTGGTTTTTTTTTTAATTATGGAAAGTAACATAACTCTAAAAGGGGATATCCTGTCAAATTCTGAGAGACAAATTACCTTGGTTTGTAACAGCTAAATACAGCAAACCTGGAGTGCTCTCCATAATTCTACTGATGGAACCACTTTATGGAAAGAAAACGGTATAAACTTAAGTTTCTCCTGCACTGACGTTATCTGCAGAAGCAACCTTTGAGCACACGACAGATAGCTCAACTCCATGGAAGTGTATCAGCAGAAGCAGCAGTCCAGATGACCTACATTTTAGCAGGACATTAATAGGAAGCAGATCCTAAATCTGTTTATGTGTCAGGGGACGGATGTATTGTTGGCTTGAACAAAGTTTCAAAGACCAAAGTTTCACCTCACCAATCAGATGAAGGGAATGGGCAATTTCCCTTTGGAAACCTTCTGTGAAGTGATCTGTTTAGTGCCTCGGTGTAGACAGCAGGCAGACCCGTTCAAAATAGTGTTAGAGTGGAAAATGGGGAAAAGGCAAAGTCAAGAAGGGGGAGAAAACCAGCATTTTTATTAAAGAACAGAATGTTAAAAGTTGGGGAGGGGGTGGACTGGAGGATAGCCTGTGCATAGTAGTAACTCAGTTAGATGTCTCATTCCAGTGTGAGCATTAGTGGGAGATAATTAGGAGCTGAAGTCTCGTCCAGCCAATCAGCCTGCAATTTATGGTATATTTAGCCATTCCTCAGTGATGAGGAGTCCTGGGCAGGCATTCTCAGAGAGTTACTGCCTTCTCTTCAGCCCTTACATCACCATCCAAACTCTGCAGTCATCATGTAGAAATTTATACCTCACAGCTAACTACTGTTTCAGTAGAGCAAACGCTACACTATTTCTTACCAAGGAGACAGCTTGGGATCATATGCAGCTTTTAAAAGTCTTGTGAGATCCTGCATATATGATAATGCACTGTTGGCACCTTGTCAAGGACGGAACTGCAGAAGCAATCATGTCGTTTTGAGGAAGAGACAACCATTAAAGTTTGGTTTCTGTGGCTTGATGAAGAACTGACAGAGAAGAGAAAAATTATGACGCCAAGTACATAGCTGATATTAAATTACCAACACTTCATTTACTTATCCTCCAAACAACCACTCAAGATCTCTTACTTACTGAAACAGTTAAAAATAAAACCTCTAAGAATTTTTAAAGCTGGCCACAGGCATTTCACGGAAGTTGGTGTTTCCCAGCTCCCCATAAGCCATTAGGGCTTCCCTCCTACACCTTGACATGCTTCAGTTAGAAACAGCTGAAGGCACTAAGCTTTTAAATAAGAGTCTATTTACATGAAGCTTTTTTGGTCTACAACTTTTCCACTGGTGGTAGTGATGATGGGAATCAGGGTGGGCTGGGCCCCAGGCAATTTAAGCATCTGTCCCCGCTGAGAGCACATCTGCATGAGATGGTGCTTGAAAAGCCATGGGCTTGGGAAGCACCACCTGCCTCCTCATCATTCCTGTGACGGCTGCCACTGTGGGTAGAGGTGCAGGCTGGGGGGCGGGGGAGGGGAAATGAGCCTCAGGGCTCCAGGCTTCTGTCCTGGGGAGCAGGTGAACCCACTGGTCAGATTGGTCCTGCCAGCAACACAGGCGCACTTTGAGGTGATTTTTTCCTTGAATGCTGTTTCCAATGCTGGTGTAATCATTCTCTCCTAGAGCAGTCACAAGATACTGGGCTGTACACACTGTTCTGCATGGATGGACAACTAGGTATGAAGCAAGCAACTGTGTAAATTTTGTTCTTAATACCTTTGAATCAGACTGGGCAATTAAAAACACAAGTGTCCTCTCTGTGATTAATATTTTTCTTTAAATAATATTTTTGTGATACTGACTGGGCAGTATCTCTAAGTACACAGGTGACCATCACCACAGCTCCCCACTCCCTGGAAGTGTTCAAGGCCAGGTTGGATGAGGCTTTGAGCAACCTGGTCTAATGGAAGGTGTCCCTGCTGATGGCAGGGGGGTTGGAACTGGATGAGCTTTAAGGTCTCTTCCAACCTTCCATTCTGTGGTTCTATGTTAACTGCTTCACTGTATTTCCCTGGAGAAAAGGAGGCTGAGAGGAGACCTTCTTGCTCTCTACAACTACCTGAAGGGAGGGTGTAGAGAGTTGGGGGTTGGTTTCTTCCAGGTAACAAGCAATAAAACAAGAGGAAATGGCCTCAAGTTGCACCAGGGGAGGTTTAGGTTGGATTTGAGTAAAAACTTCTTCACCGAAAGGGCTGTCAAGAATTGGAACAGGCTGCCCAGGGAGGTGGTGGAGTCACCTTCCCTGGTGGTATTTAAAAGATGGGTAGATGTGCTTAAGGACATGGTTTAGAGGTGGAATTGGCAGTGTTGGGTTTATGGTTGGACTCAGTGATCTTAAAGGTCTTTTCCAACCACTATGATTCTATGAAATAACATTGCTGACCTTGCTGCTCTTCTCGTTTAGCCACAGAAGTGACTTGATTTGAGGGTTGTTGCAACTATTTAATAGGTTACACCTGTCCTAGCTCGTGCCCAAAACTGTTTTCCAAACTGCTAAGGAAAGAGAGCCTCAGCTGTGTCAAGCAGGGTGAAAAGGGATGGGCACTCTAGTTTCTGGAGAGCTGTATCACCTCCTCATCTCTTATGACTACAAAGCACATCTCCAGCAGGTGTGGCAGCTGTGCCTTCTTCCATATGCTCAGACTAAACAGGAAGTAGATGAAAAATGGCAGAGAAACCACTGAATGCAGATGCTTTGCTTGGCCTGACCAACTGCTGTTCATGCACTTGCTCTGAAACTCCCCAAAACTCCTGACAAGATTGATCTGTTTCTGGTTTAGGAGAATGGGACAAACCAGATAGAAAAGGAGGAATGTGGGAAAGAGATACAGAAGAAGAAGAATGGAGGTCATGAACAGAAACAAGGTGTGGGAGAGGGGAAAAGGCAGAGGGAAATAGGGAGAAAAAAATATTACTACCGTACAATATTCAAAAAGAAGGAAAATTCTGTGGAGGGAAAACAGACATTGGAAAAGACCCAAGAAAGGAGAAGGTGAGGACTTGGCAAGGGAGATAAGCAACATCAACAAAACCAGTAGATTTCTTATTTTATCTTCTACAAAACTACTGCCAAAATAAGATAATACTTAACTCTAGTTACCGTTATTAATGCATATATGTGGACAATGTGAAGGTGAAGAGGAGATTACCAAAGAATGTAGCTCTGGTGGGATGCCAGGCACTGGAGAAACTCGCAGGAGGATGATCCAGCAGTTTTCCTGAAGAGGAACAGAAACTCTCTAGGGCAACCTGGGTGTAAAGTTTGAAGCAGAGGCAAAGCCCTTTGCCTTTGCTCACCTGTGGAGGAGGAAAAGCTGGAGCAGGTCATCAAAAAAGCCTGTTGCCTTTTCCAGTCGCACGGCAGGTTTGAGTGAGGATGTCACAGTCAGAGGGAACAGACAGTTCTCTGGCCATACTTTGGGTCAGAGAAACCCAATTTCTTTTGTAGTTTGCATGCCAGTATTGGTGGTAATTCAGCAATGCTTTTGCATGGATTTCAGATGAATCAGCATTCATAATTAATATGATCTAGTGGATGCAGCACTGCAGCAGCAGCACAATATTGATGCTATTCCTAGCTGGTAGTGAGCATGTGAAATTCCCTGTCTGTTCTTTAGTTTCGCTATCTGTAAATCAAGTAGTGGTACTCACTGATTTGCTAAGGTACTTTGAGATCCACAAGAGAAAAGCACTAAATAAGAGCTGGGTGTGACTAAAATTACCTTTTCCACCTGTTCCACAAATGATTTTCTTCATTTTCAAGCCTTTCACATCTTATTCATTGCTTTTCTGTTCTGCTTAGTACTTAGGCCACATCAATAGATTTATCTTCTCACTTGCTTTTCTGCTTCTTAAAATTTCTGATCTTTTATAGCGTAGTTTTCAAGAGTGAAGAATATGGAATCCTATAGCAGAGTGGTAGTAACATCATTCAAGTACCCCCTGAAATAAAAACCCCTTTCCTCTTAATCTAGGCATAATCTGCTAGTTCCTTTTACCCTACTTTAGAAATATACATTGCGTTGCACTGTTCATTAGGGTGCTTGGAGAGATCAGAGATCATCCACAATATGCAGTGCGTATCCTACATCCAGCTATCTTTATGAATAGTGGAAAACATCAGGAGCTGTGTGTAACTTGCTTGAATTTTAAATTTAATGATATATTTTGCTACAGCTTATGTTGCCCTAGCATTTTGAAGGTATTAGCTTGCCAGGAAGCCTATTTTTAAAAACTACTTTAACATATCCTCCCCACTATGCACAAGCACCTCCCAAAACCTCCTTTCCCTGCACTCGGTGACTTCTACATCCTATCATAGACATCAAATATCCCACCTACTTGCCCCATATATTTGTAAGCATTAGTGAAATATGCCCCCTCAATTTATCATTTACAAGTAATAGACAACCCTCCGGGTATAAAAATAAGAAAGGAATGTAGTTCACCCCAATATCTGCTACATTTAGTAAGATCTTCCCCTAGCAGTGCCTAGCCATCCCTAAGAGGACAGGCTTCTTTTGCATTGTAGGAGAAGAAACAATCAATGTCTATCAACCAAATGAAGATCAGTCCTGAACGAGGGAGATGGGAATAAGCAAGTCAAACAATAAAATTTGATAATATGTTTGTAATTAAAAAGTTACAAGTGACTTCCAGATATCAAAGAAGGGGGAAAAAAAATTAATTAGTTATATTTGGCATGGTTTTCAAAGTTGTCATTGCACTCACAGGTTCTCATTGAAGTCACTGTAAACCACGGATAGGCAGCACCTTTGAAAAACTTGCCAAAATTGCCTTTAGACTGTAAGCTCCTTAGGGCAGAGACCTGTTACTCATTTGGCAAATTGTATTGCAATGCTCCTTTGCCTAAACGGGGCTGTTTGTGTAATAATATTAATAATCATAATAATAGATAACAGATTTGTGCTGGAATTCAGAAATATCTGATGTGGTTCTACAGCCTTCTTATTAACACAGTATTTCAAAACATTAAATAAAAGCTCATTTTATAGGCAAATCACCAAGGAAGTAGGACCAAAGGAAGCTGGCTGAAAACAATTTAGAACCAGAGAGGTGTTTGCTTGGTCAGACCTGGAACTTCTCTTCCATTGTGTGTTTCAGTTTCCTATTGTTTGACTCATAGGCTGTCAGCTGCGAGCCTTGGTGAGAAAGTAGACCATGAAATGTGTATCTGCCTGTGGTTATTTTAAGGGGTAGAATCTGATACAAACATCAACACACACCCCCTCCGCCCTGGGGCTGTTGCCTCACTCCCCAAATTCATGTGCAATCCCTCTACCTCTGCCAGAGACAACTATGAACGCTTGTTGATTGACTCCCTTTGCCTGGGAAGTGCTGGAGCATTAGGTTTCAAATTCAAAGGGTATCAGCACAATGGCTCTTCTCTGCTCTTATGTCAGAAATCTTGCTGGATTCAGCAGCTCAGTCTATTCAGTAGAGTATTTTGCAGGTTAATTTACAAAGGGAACTAATTACACACCATCACAACACATGTATGAAAAGCCAGTGGTGATGGAAGCAGCACTCTCACCTCAAGAATGTCAGTCCACACCTTCACAAAAACTGTCTATGTCTTTCTCTAAGTACTGCTTTCCTTCAGCTGTTCCCCATCTGCAGAGTGGGGATAACGATACTCACTTTTCTGAAGGGTTTGAGGAAGAGTATGGACCGAGGAAGGCGGGTGATATTCTCGGAGGAGCGTCTGCTGCACCACTGAATTAGCACCACCGTGGCTCCAGGTGCTGGCTATGTCAGCAGACAGCAATGCAAAACCCCTTTCACAGTACTATAATTACAGGGAAAAGGAAAGAAAACTGACCAGTCCTAATAAATACCAGTCCTTTCAGGAATTAATTTGAAAGCCAGTTTTCGAGGTATCAGATGATAGGAATCATAAAGTTAAAGCATGTGCTTACTTTAATGAACGTGGTCAAAAGTGCTGTCTGGAGTGTTTATTTATTCATTAATTTTTACTTGAGTAGACAAAGTAAATCTGCCCTTGGTTTTCATAAAATCTTTCTGGCTACATTCTATTTAGTTTAAATTGGCATCTATTTGATTCAACCTGGAAAGTCCAGCCAAATCCAATTAGTGTCATTGAAACTCCTGGAGTCCAGTTTTAATTTTTATTTTTCCTGTCCCCCTGCCCCCCTGACAGTTTAAAAGCCAAGAGGAAGAATTACAAAGATCTAAATTTGAAATTGTTCCAAATTTTCACTTGCACAAGGGATGGGATGGAAGGGAGTAAATGACCAAAGTGTCATCGTAGTAGAAAACCTGGCTGTGGAGCTCATTTTTGCCTGGCTGGCTGTTTTTTACTCTCTTGCTACAATACTTTGCATTTTTGTATTTATTTTCATTAAAACTTCTGAGCAGCCCAGCTCAAGTCCTGGTGAACTTGGTTGCAGGTGGCAAGCCATGGTGCTGCTGCTTTTATTCACAGACATCTGTGCGCTGCTTGCAAGCAGAGAATCATAGAATCATAGACTGGTTTGGGTTGGAAGGGACCCTTAAAGGTCATCTAGTCCAACCTCTCCTGCCATGAGCAGGGATATCTTCAACTAGATTAGAACCTGAGGTAGTATCAGCTTCTTCTGCGTCCCCCCATCCTTCTGCTGCTGGAAAGGTTGGTGGGAAGCCTGGGCTGGTGAAGGGTGATGGAGGGTGGTCCAGCAGCCATGAGAAAGCCTGTGGTCCCTGTCTCTTAGCTCCTTCACCAATGGCAGGTCCACAGGCCTCCCTGGGTCACCAGCTGCCCCCATGGGCATGGCCTCTGCCTTTGTGAGGAAGCTGGTTGTCCTGGTTTCACTGGGATAGAACCATAGAGTTAATTCTCAGTCAGAAAAACTGCATTTTAAGAAGACTGCAGCGCCCAATTTGGTGAGAACAGCGTTGATAAGACACTTGGTTTAGTTTGAGGCCAGCCATGGTGTGCGGGTTTCCACAGTGATCACTGTCCTTAGCAGTTTAGAGTTAAGCCAAGCGCTAAGGCAAGGAGGAGTGAAAGCCAGGGCAGCTGACCCGAGCTGGCCAACAGCAGTATTCCATCCACACCAGAAACACCATGCTTGCTATGAATTGGAAAGTTCACTGGGGATGTCCCTCTTCCCCAGTGGCCACCAACCCTGGAGGGTCTCACCCGTCTTTCTGCTCCTGAGCACTTCTCTCCCGCCTGCTGCCATTGTTGTGCTTTTGTCAACTGAGTCTGACTTTGTGCATTTTATATTAGTATTATTGTTAGCTCTTATTTCATTTAATCTATTTTTATTTCAACTTATTGTTCTCCTCTCCTTTCCCAATTCCCCTTCTCAGGTGTGGAGGGGTCACTGGGTGATAAAACAATGAAATAAACCAAGACACCAGTGGCTCTGGGGCTCTGGCAGCCTGGCCGCTGCCCAGCCAAGGTGCCTCCCTTCTTCCCTTCCCTTCTTCAAAGGGCGTAGCTGGGCGGCCGCCGGGCCGCGGGCGGTGGAGAAACAAGTTAAATTTGCTCACAAAAGCTTCGGTAGCTCATTACAGAAAAGGAGGCTTCAAAAATATTGCTAAAATATGAATGTTTTGCAGGGGTTGCCACAGAAACCTGTAGAGCATATAATCCAAAATAGGATGTCTAGACAAACTCCTACTGTCTGACCTTTTATGTATTTCCTAATCCAGCCAATCTTGCCAAGCAAATTGGTGACTAAGCAGCAATTCACTTTACACGGTGTCGTAAAGGCCTGACAAGGCCCAGGTCACAGTTATAAATTTCAGTCTGGCTACTTCAGCAACTCTCGGCTTCCTTTACCAGCACGGCTCCCGTGTGGTTTCTGGGCTGTGATGTGTGCTCTGGATCATCGTGAAGTAATTTTGGGGCTGTAAAATCCAAAAGCCACAGCTCTGCTGCAAAACAGAGAGCACTTTCATCCGGCAGGACCCCAGAGTTTACACAGAGCCGTAAAAAGGGAGGTTGGAGAGAGTCTGGGGCAAAAGCAAAATGAAAGGCAAGGAGGTCTCTCAGCTCCAGGTTCTCCTTTCCTCCTCCTTGCAGGAGCATCTTCTTTCCTTTATTTTCCAAAAGTAGCCCTGCACAAAAAAAAAAAAAAAAAAAAAAAAAAAAAAGGCAGCAAGCTCCAATCCACCCGTTGAGGCAGAAAATTCACCAAATGCCCTCCAGTGACATGTCATTTATCTACATGGTCAGATTCCTAATGAATCTGAAAATTGGCTTTAAAAACAGGGAAGGAGGAATAGGGCGTTGACTCAGTAACCTTTGAAAAGCTATGTGTCTCTAGGTGTATGCATCTACGTATTTGCATATGCACATACACATGTATGCATCCATGCATTTGCATACATACAGATGTAGAGGTGCACAAGCTCATAAAGGTGAATAGGTTATACAGCAAAAATAAACCGAAGCAATAACTCTTAAAAAATATATTTTATTCTACATTACCCATTCCTCTTTTTTTTAAATATTTTCTTCTACATTGTCCATTCCTCTCTCCTCCACAGAGCAAGATTTGGGGCCATGCTTAGGCTGAAGGTGGGAGTGCTGCACTGGGCAGGGGGTCTGAGGCAGAAAACCAGTATTGGTGCTTCTGAGTTAAGCTGGTCCCAGGTCTATGTTCTGGTAAGCTTAAAGAATTCTTGTACACGCTGTAGGGACAGGGCTGTGTAACGCATATGCTACTGCATAGAAAACGACTGAGAGAGAGAAAAGAGAGCTACTGGCAGAAGGAAATGGGAGGGAGGACCCAGAAGAGGTAAGGGGGAAAAAAAAGTGAAATAAATTACAATCTGATCAGCACATTAGAAGAATCATGTGCTGTACAGTATTATATGGTGGTAAATATACACTGTGTGTTAAACAGTGGTAAGAATTAAAGACTTAATATCTAGCCACTCCATATAGCTTGTTATAGAGAGGTGTTGGATTATATATATATTTTCTGTGAAGTTTAATTTCCCATGTAGTGTTTGGTCAGGAAATGGTGAGCCCCTCAGGTGGAGTGCCGGGAGAAACTCTTCTGAGGAGGACATGTGCTGCAGGGGTAAGATCCTAGGGGTGAACATTTCATCTTCTGAGCCACTCGCTTCGTTTTATGCACAAGATGTTGTTTCTACCACAGAGGTTTCATTCTTAGGAAAGATTCTAAAAAAAAAAAAAAAAGGTGAAGAAAAAGATTTCTGTAATGCGTGGACATCAATCTATCCAAGTGCAAAAGAAATGAACGGCTTGTGATTAATAAGAGGCATATGAGGAAAAGCACTGCACTGAATCCATGTCCTGCATCACTGGTAAACAGCTGCTCCGTTTATCTGGAGGTTGAGGAGTTTCTTCTTCAAAGGATCATTACCATTGCCCCTGCAGCACATCTCACTGGGTAGAGCCCTGGCTCAGAAGAGCTGAGCCCTGGGGCAGTGTGCCCATGGGACAATGGCCTTACCGCTCTGTGTCATTTCTGGCCTTTCCCTGCCTAATTTCCTTGGCTCTTCAGGACAGGTAGCTCCTCTTACTCCATGTTTGTGCAGTGCCTCACACAGCGAGGTCCTAATGCAGAGGCTGTTAGGTGCTACCACAAACGAATGACTAAGCCACCACAGCATGCTTTGCATTTGAGCAAATGCTTTGCATTTGAGCAGGTAGCTCTTCTTTGTTAAAATATGACAAATTTCCCAGATCCTGAAGAGTTTGTCTCCTGATGGGAAGAATTAGGCACCGCATGCTTTGCATTTGAGCAGGTAGCTCTTCTTTGGATCTAAATGTCCAAGAACAAAAGAGCACCCATGCAGCCTGGGCTGTGTAGTCCACTTTAAAAATAGAGGGGATGATAATGGGGATGACAAGGAGGCCATGGAGTTCTAGAAGGGACAGACAAATCAGCATTTAAAGAATTCCAGTAGTGCAAAAATAGATAAAATAATGAAAGAATAATGCAGAAACTTCAGCAGTCCTAGATGAAAGCAAATCTAGAAGTCTTTAACCCTAACCTTAGGACTCATGATCATAAACCTAACTCTAACCCAAATACTAACCATAAACATAATCCTAACCATAAGGACAATAACCCTAAACCCCTATGACAATAAACTCTAACCCCCAAACCCTAATCCTAATCTAAAACCTAAAACCCCTACCTTAACTCTAACCCTAACCCTAATAAGCCTAAACCTAACCCAAACTCTAATTGTAATGAATACAACCCTAACCTTAATGACTGTAACACTAACCCTAAATCCTAACCCTAAACTCTCACCCTAATCCTAACCCTAATAACCCTAAAACTAAACCTAACCCCTAAGCCTAACCTTAACCTAACCTTAATGACTATAACCCAAACACTAACACCTAGCCCTAACCGTAACCTTAAACCCTAACTCTAAACCTAACCTGAACCCTGACTCTAATAACACAAACCAGAACCCTAATCATAGTAAACCTAAACTTAACACCTTAATGACTATAATCCTAAACCTAATTCTTTTCAACATTACAGTAAAGCAGGTGGCCAGCAGGAACTACTGACACCATCAGTATTTTTCCTCTTTTTATATCTTGGAGAAACAAACCTACAATGTACTGGAAGTTGCAAATTTTACACACGGTCTGTATAGCTGTTTCCTGTCACTGCTAGCCTCATCATTTCTCTTCCACTCCCTCTACTCATTTATCACACTGACTTGTTGCATTGTGTAATAATAATTTTGATTTTCAGCTCCAGAGGAGATAGCTGTCACTTGGTATATATATTCGTAGGATGGTGCCTTGATATGAGAATGCCAGATGAACAAGTATTAGAGAACAGAAAAAGACATCCTGGCTTTTTGTTGTTGTTGTTGTTTTGTTATAGGGCAAGTAACATTTCTGTCTTGTTTGAAAAATTAATTTTCCCCATACAGGCAAAGGCAGCTCATGCCTCAGATTTTGTGAGCTACACAATGCTCAGCAGAGTGGTAGGACTAAGAAATAGCTATGTTGCTTTGGACTAACATCTAATTCAACAATGAAATTGTCCAACCTACCAATGCTGACTGCATCCCCCAAATAAATGCAAACTCCAGGGTGACTGGAACTTGTAAATCTTATGAAGACATTAATGTTAACTGCTCCCCTGGAGCACCTCAACGCTGTCTGCATGCTCAACTGGTCTCACTTTATGTGTTCCCCCTGTCTGAGCTGGAGGCAGTGGAGTCAGCAAAAGGGAAGCAAGTGCTGAAGGGAAGGCACACAGACACAGCCCAGCACTTGCTGTTCATTTGTTTAACGGCTATAGTCACTGCCATCTTCAGAACACCATTAGAGGTTAAGTTTCTTATATTCAAAAGTAGCTCTTACCGTGCGAGGTGGAGGAGAGCTTCATTTAGATGGTATGTCACCCAGCTGAATTGTTCCACTGCTTTCTGACATAGGCCAGTAGCAAGTGTTCATTTCACACACCTTTCACCCCATGATCATGGGAAGGACTAAACCTGGGGGCCACAGCGACAAGGAAACAACCTTCTTGTCTTTGAAAGATCCAACATCTTAGATGTGTCTTTCAAAATCTCTCAGTCCAATCCACGCCATCATCGTCTGCAGTCAGTAATGCCTGTGTTACCATACAAACAACGGGATCATTGTG
>NW_010305717.1:0-8963 GCF_000700745.2 Antrostomus carolinensis
CGCTGCTCTGGGTGGTTTTTCCGTCGCTTCCTCGGGTTCGGTGTCACGCGGAGCCGAGCGGGTAGGCAGAGCGCAGGCAGGAGGGAGGCAGGAAGGTTACTGTCTGCCCTCGCCTTCGTTTCTTTATTTTATTTTATTTTTATCGTGATTTATTTATTTTTTTTTTCCCCAAGAGCTGCTGACGTTGGCTAATTCCCTTTATTGTTTGGAGAGACCGATGCGGTTAACGCTATCGTAACACCGGGCAGGTAGTGTGTTTATTACGGTATAGGATAAGGATTGCTCTGGACAGCATCAGGCACGAAACACTGTTTTGGTGGCTCTTCCAGTGTTCTTTGCAGTTTATTTGGAGCTTAAAAGCATTCTGCTGTTAGAAAAGCTGTCTGTGGCAACTCAAACTTTTAATCAGCTGAGGAGGCGATGCTGTGGAGCTCAGAGGAGAGCGAGGAGCCAACCGACTGTAAACCTGGTGGAGTTTGTTTCAGTGCATTGCACTGCTTTTAATATTTCATTAAATATTGAGGATGGTATGGCTGTACTCTGTTGCATTTAAAAGGTCGAGAAATAATAATAATAATAAAAAAAGCTACTTTTGGAGAGCATATCCAAGCGCAGGGTCCTTTTTGTTTCTTATTTTCTCAATAATTTTTAAAATGCCAGCAGACTTGAAAGCAGGCCTGCATCTCCTGGAGAGGCTGAGTGGAGTCGATGCTACCTGGCCTTGAGTTAGTTAATTAAAGCTTTAGTTTTCTAATGCCATTGTGTAATAGCCTGTTCTCTTGCAAAGATTTCCTGTGTGACCAAGGGACAGTAACAAAAGAAATCTCTAAAACGAAAGTTTGCAAACCCTGTTAGGACGCTGTATTTAAAAAAAACCAAAAACCCAAAAAACCAAAACACCCTCTCCTGAAGCATGACCTCACACCCACAGGTTAACAGTTTCAGTCAATAAACTAAAGTCCTTTAGGGTGGAAAAAAATAGACAGGGCGCACACATGTGGGTATGGCACTGCACACACGTATAGGCATCGTGCTTCTGTGGTGAATTTAAGACATGGGACGTTTGACGTGTGCGTCTGTGTGTGGTGAAGCGCCATGGAGGAGGCTGACTTCTCCAGACTTTTGGTTTGGAGCACGATGGTCTGGCTACAGTTCTGAAAGGATAAGTTATTTTTCCTTGTTAATAATATGACTTTCCCATTAACGTTTCTAGCCTGACTACTGCATTATATAAATTAACTAATTGTCAAAACTGCGATTCAGGCTGGTTGGAGTTGCGATGACACCAGAACGACTCAATGCGATTACAGCCTTGTAATTCATGGCACGGTTACCTCTTGCTTCTTTGCTCTGCTGTTTCTTGCACTGTATCGTGCAGATTTTTTTTTGTGTAAAATTTAACCTTTTTAAATTTTGTATTTTGGAGTGATTTTTATCATGTCTTTCCCTCTGTTCTTTCAAGGTCAATCCAAATTGCATTTTACCTTTGTGACCATTTAGTGTGTATTGTTGCTGTTGCAGCAGCAGCCAGTCACTAGCTTCACTGCAATATTGCCTATAGCTTTAACTGTTTGGAGGATTGGGGGACACAGACTGATGCTATTCCTCAAAACCTGGCAAGCCAAGGACATGAAACAATTGATGGTGTTTTTTTGAAAGAACAATAGCCTCGAGTATTGGAGGAGAAATATTGGACATTCCATGCCTTTTACTCACGTAGCTTACATTTTGCCAGTCTTTTTTTTTTTTTTTCCTTTTTTGCTCTTTTTTTTTTAACTTTGTAAAATAAGCTTTTTGAGGAAATTAACCGTGTATATTTGAGCTTTAAATAGTAACAATGGCTTTTCCGTACCATGGCTTTTTTAACATGATACTTTAAAAAAGAAATTAAACGCACTTTTATAGCTGGTATATAAAATTATCAACCCCATGAAAAGTAACGTGTGTCTGTCTTTGCATACATGCACAATTACTGTAAAGGACAGGTAAAATTTCAAATTGGTGGTACATTTTATGTGGCATTGATTTTTCTTTTTTTCTTTGCTCCACATTTAAGTGCATACGTAAAACCTAAATAATAAACACATACATAGGCATGTATATATACACACGCGTACAAGTATTTCTCTGCTATAGACCTTAAGAGTTCAGGGTAGTGCAGACAGGCAGCATCTGGATTTTGTTACCTCAAAGCTAGCCATCAGCTTCTGGGACATTTTAAAGCATTTAGATCCATTGTATGTCTGAAGCTAATAGTTAGATAATCAAATAACATTGTGGCGGAGAGCTGTATCTTTTACCATGCCTATTGGAGCAACACATACTAATAAACCCCTGTATGATTCCAGCTGTCCTGTGAACTCCAGCTTTTGATTTTCCCCAAACTGCTCTTTGTACTGAGCATGGTAGGATTCAGTTCCGCAGAAAGAATGTGTTTTTATGCTCATAGTCATGCACGCTGCCGGGGAGTGCATTCATTTGTAATTAAGAAAGAAGTTCTAGGCTTTCTTATGGCATTTGCGTACAGCTTGTGAAATGCAGCGTGTTGGATGGGCAAAGTTTGGAAATTCATGTTCCCAAGCATATTTGGGTGAAACATTGCTTTTGCTTTGCTTGTTTGGTGAAGTTGTCTCAGCTCTTCTTTGAGGAGTACCACGTTTCTGTACATCACGTCCTTCTCGTGGGGGAGCACGGAGCTGTGCAGGATCTCAGTCTGCACTGTGTTTGTGTCCTCTAACATAGCTAGCACGTTATTGTGCAGAAATGGTGTCAATGAATAGCTATATGGGTAATGGGATTATAAATAGAAAAAATGGATTCCATATGTTTGTCTGATTGCTTTAAGTTTTTCATGTTTCCATAGCCTTTTGTGGAACATGAAGCATGCACTCTTATTCAGTTTACTTGTGCTCTTTCATTATCAGATGCCACCTCTGAAGTGAAAACTTTAATTGAAGGTTTAGACAGACCCATTGTCATCCAAAAATGAAAAAGGGGTGGGGAGGGAAGGTCAGTTTTGAAGAGACAATTGCAAAGAATTTAGTATGTCTCTTGAGGACAAGCACTGAGCGTGAGGAAAGACGTAACCTTATTTTTCTCATTTTGGCATGACGCTATCTGAGAACTGCAGTTTGAAAGTACAGTATTGGAACATCTTCAGGCAGGTCCTGAGAGCAGAGTCCAGTTGTCCTAGGAGTTTATTTCAGAATAAACATTTTTGGTTATGGTTGGAAGTGAAGGACAGTCTTGTGTTCTTGCTGCAAAGAATATTGCATGGAGGTGGTTCAGCTTGTGTGTATCTGATGAGAATCTATAATAGTCTTATTTTGAGATGTTAAGTGAATTTCCCTGGTTACGCTGATGGCGTAACTACTCAAGTGATTGGTTTACAGGAGTATGTTGTAAATTGTCACATATGAAATTATAATGATGCCAAATCTTGCATTGTGGTCTGAATTTCTTTAGTTTCTTGCTTGCCAAAGCATTTTTTTTTTTATCTTTATCATTTTGCATGGAGGAAAACAAAACTAAGCACCGTGAAATACAATGTAATGATATGAAAAAGGGGGAAAATATATTAACTGAAGTACTTGAATGTATTTGAAAGAGTCTCTTTAATTTAGTAGATACTGTGTTTTATCTTTGTCCTCTGCAGTTTATGATTAGACCTAATGCTGGGGTCAGCTTTATCTGCAAACAGTCTGCTGAAAAAACCTGAATCGCTTGGGTAGAAAGGAGGAGGTGCCACAGTTACCTGCTGACAGGAATTGTTTAGTTTGCAATCGCTGTACCTGCGTTTGGGGTAAAAATATGCCAGTTTAGC
The DNA here is from genome assembly GCF_000700745.2 of Antrostomus carolinensis. NCBI lineage: Eukaryota > Metazoa > Chordata > Aves > Caprimulgiformes > Caprimulgidae > Antrostomus > Antrostomus carolinensis. The sequence goes on from NW_010305717.1 coordinate 3,824, forward strand.
AGCTCTTTCCGTGTGGTTTGCTTTCATGCATTCTCCAGATATTTCCTACCTATTAGTCATGGTTTGGGTTTGATAGTTTAACTCTCGTGGTGTTGACTCTGCTACCCGGTCAGAAGGCTGAAATACCCAAACAGGGAGCCAGTGTTTACCGCACCCACAATACCTCTTCATCTCTGTATGCCTGATGCACATGTGAACACGTGCAAAAGTGTGATTTCCCAACACCTATGTGAATAAAATCCTGTCTCTGTGGATGTGAGAAGTGTGTGCAGGCTGGCCCTCAGGCAGGAGTGGCTTAATGAGTATGTCCATGAAGTGACAGATACGTGCCCTAGCTGAGGAAAAAACAATTGGGAAATTCAAACAGGTGTTCTCAGAAGGGTTTAAGCTTGATAAAGTAATTTTATGGGTACATGTTTGGGTGTGTGTATGTGGTTTTTTTATGTTTTCTTTTTGCCGTTTTTAAAGCATCCTTTGGCACAAAGGAATTGGGGACCTCTTTCAGTTGGGTGCCATGAGCATGCCTCCCTCCTTGCTCCATCAGCCTCTTTTAGAAAATGTGTGTTTGGAATCAGCACTAAGCTCTTGCCTCTCCTCACCTTGCACCTACCAATCCCATGCTCTTTTGTCACTCACGTTTCTGTTTAGCAAGTTTCCTGCGTTCCCCAGTTTTGGCCATCTGGCCATACAGAAGGCCTTGAAAAAAGCGTTCCAGATAGGGAGATGCCTGACAGGGCTTCTCTGGCTGGTGGTGTTCAGATTGTGTTTGGTGCCTGGTGTGAAGCAGGGGTCAGGTGTAAGGAGTAATTCATCAACCACACACTGATTTCAGGCTGCATTTCCAACCATCTGCAGCTTGGATTGCTGCCAGAGCTCAAAAGTCTAGCTGGAGCCCATGTGATCGTGCCAAAGTAAAGGCAAACACTTGCAAATAGAGAAATGCATTTCTAGGAATGAAGTTTGTTCGCACTTAGCCCCTGTTTGATTCAGTACATCGTAGCATAAATGCCTCCGAGAGCTGCCCAAAAGAAATATTAATTAGTTTAAATACTATTTAGAAATATTTAAGCCTGGCTGTAATTTTGACAGTAACATTAATATCTATCTCTCATATTTTGCCAGTTGCTTTAAACAATAAGGAAGATAGAAGTTATGTTCCTCTGAAAAATGCAGAAATATATGAATTCATTTGTTTTCCATTTTTGTTTGCCATTTATTCTCATATGCCTGGATAAAAATACTTTTGCTGCTGTAAGGGACACCATGATATATATTAAAATAATGTTGAATCTCTTAGTTGATCTTCCTTTCATATCTTGTCTCAATGCAAGTCTGTTTAAGCTAAAAAAAACAACTGTAGGAAAGGAAAGTTCAAATTTTTAATCTTTTGAACACTTGTGTATTACTGTATGCTATGGAGATTTATTTTGCAAGCATATATTTTACTTCTGTAACAAAAGATGGTAGTGACAAGCATTTTCCAGGTTAGGCTGCTGTGGTCTTGCTGTGGCAAATGCTGTGTGTTAATAGTTACAGTTCAGCATGCCTTGTACAAGGTGCACCTTCCTAAGGAAAGTACAGTGCTTCAGAACGGGGCTGGGTTGGTTTTTAGTGCATGGGGGCCTTTCCAAGTAAGCATGATGGTATATTTACACTTTAATTCAAATATCTTGGTAAAAGTTGTCAGACTGTCAGTTCTTAAATTTTCATGAATTAAAAACCAGATAAGAAAAGATGTGTTCCAAGAAGGATGCTTGAGTTCATTTCAGGACTTGCTGTAAGTAGCCTGAATAGTGTTTCCTTTGCATATAATTGCAAGCAGAGTTTTTTAATTATGATTTTATTTGTTTATTTATTTATTTAATTAATTTTTTTGGTGGGGGGAAGTGGGTTTGTCACTATCTATAGTCCAGGCAGGGACTTTGAGTTCACTTGCAAACAAGCCCACTCCGGAGTGTCCAGGAAGAGAAGCAGATTTGAGGGGGGTTGGGGGGGGAAAGGAGTGAGCTGTTCTTTTTTTTTTTTTTTTCTGTTTTGTTTTTCTTGAAGAAAAGTCTTTTAATGTTAGAAATTTTATGTAGAGGAAAATGGTTGATGTGTCTCCAGAACTTGCTTCCAGTGCTGCATTAAAATTGTGTTTTGTAACAGTCTCATCAGCTACAGCTGTATGTGATTAAATAGTGTAATATCAAAAGCATGTGTGAATAAGAGCTTTTATGATATAGTTGTTCCATACCAAAAACTGCAGATGGGTAGAGAAGGGAGACGGAGAACAGTGATTTACTCAGATATTGTCACAGCCTATATTGTGAGTGTTTGTGTAGCAATGTTTTGTAATTGCTTTCCCACTCGTATGGGCAAGATTGGGTGTGGAGGGAAGTTTAGAAACGCTTCTACACAGAAAGTTACTCTAAATGTGAAGGATATCAGCCTGAGAATGGTGTCTGCTGATGCAGAATAGCATACCAATATTATAAGTAGCTGATTAACAATAATATTATTGAATAGAAGTTATAGCAAGAGGGATCTGTTCTGCTTCCCTTGAAAAATCAATGACAGAGCTTCAGTTGTATTCAGTAAGGCAGAATCAGGCCCACAAAGCACGTACTGTTCTCTATGGCCAAACCAGGACAGCTGAACAATATGCAGGTTTAACAAAAAATAGAGATTACAAAAGAAGCAAGGATTGTCTATCAAAATGATTCTACATTGTACATAATTTATCTGATATTTAACAGCATTTTTGGATTTTTATGGCTATAATTTCTATAGCCATAGAAAATAAAATTATATTTTAATTATATTTTAAAAATTGTAATAAAATTTTTTATTCCAATTTATAATTTTAGAGAATGAGCAGCAAAAACCAGATGCTCTGTCTTTCTGTCTGTTTCTTTCTCTGCCACAGATGAGATATGATTTTTACATAGTGGAAGCCTAACTGCCATAGGAGATGTCTCACAGGAAACCCAGTGCCTACAATAAAGATTAGCAATTTCTGTGAGAGTAAGTGTGGTTAATCCACAAAAAGTAAAGGAGAGAGCTGAGAACTGGTTTTGCTTTTATTTATATAATTCTTAAGATTAAAATACTGTAGCCTCTTTGCAATTTGAAACAAGTCAGTTTTCTGTGTAGGTCTTTTTTGAGGATACAGTGTTTCTAAATGGGGAAGTGAAGCAAAGGTTGCTTGTCCTGTCTGCAGCTGCAGATTGGAGGCTCCTGTGGAATTCCTCAGCCATCCTGTCTTTTTGATTTTGTTGGTTTGCAGCAAAGTCTAATCTCTCCTCCTAGAAGTTTGTATTAGCTGAAAGACTTTTCAGGCTTGACACTGTCAAATAAGCGTAAAAGATTATTTTTCCTACTTTTGGATGAAAAGACTTTTTTCCTTCCTTCCTTCCTTCCTTCCTTTCTTTCTTTATGTCTTACTTGTTTGTTTCTCTGCTTGCTTGCAACCATGGTGGGAATAAACCCCCTCTCTGCTTATTTGCTGTAAAGTCAACTTCAGTATCAAACATAGTCATTTATTAAGAAAGTAAGTATTTACATTTTGAAGTGTTTAATTTATGACAAACTTAATGCAGATGAAATTGTTTGGACAGATTTTCTATAGGAGTTCCTCTGTTGATTGTGTTGACTTCATTCAGATGCAAATGAATGAAAGAAACCACCTGACTTATAGATGGTAGTAGAAGCCCAAAGACGTGTAAGATTGCATGTTTACAATGTAAAGCTCTCTGATAACTTTGTTCCTCTTTGGTGTCTCCATGACACATGTTTTATGGATGGTACCATGTGGTTGATGATGATTTATGGGCTGTCATGTAGTGGAAGTGATGTCACTCCTGTGTGATTCAAATTTATTCAAGAAGAAAAGTTGTTGAACAGATTTATATTCCCCACCCCCCCAAGTATAAATCAAGTAGCATTTGGTTCTTACTCTATGAGTTTGCATTAATAGACTAAATCCTGAAGCTGCATTTAAATACTCTGCTTACTCCGCTGCAGAATGTGGAAGGGGAGAGTGGGAGAGTCTTATGGGTGGACCGGCATGATGTTGTTTTATTTAACTGATTGCTCATTTGGCTTCTGTCCCGCTCCCTTCCCCACCCCCTTTCACAGCCCTTCCTCTGCCCAGCTATAATTAGAGACCAGCCAGGCTGAGCCATTCAAAGTTCAGTACCGGAGCTGTGCGGGAGCCGGGCCTTTCTGCGCGCGGCCGTGCACCAGGAGGCAGCAGGGCTGGATCAACTATCAAGTCCAACTTGACTTGCTTGCAAGAAACTCTTTGGTTATTTGAAACAACATGCGATGCGATCTCATTGTCTTCCTGGGTGAGAAGCTGGCAACCTTCACCCCAGGGTTACCAGAGGGTGAGAGGCAGAATGAAGATGCAGTAGATAGGGCAGAGGGCTGTTCTGGACGTGGGTCTTGGTACCAGAGCTGGCAAAACCTTGAGGTGGTGCACTGGTGACCTGCAAGATAAAGGTAGATTAGGGGGCTTCAGATGGAGGCATTTCACCAGAGGAGGAGATAAGGGAGCCTGGTGTACCACTACAGCACAGAAGGTTTTTAAGGCTAGGTATCCATAGTTACAGGAGGAGAGTTACAATCTAGATTTCGGAGACTCACCTGGTGTAATGTCCTCCTTCCCTTTAAAGAAGAAAGTATTTGATGGTTCTTAAAGCTGGAATGATGTGCCTGTGTGAATTCCCTGGTGCTCAGAGAACTGCCTGTTTAAAGTTTGCTCTGTTTTTCCTCTTGTTCTAATTTTTCCGGCTGTGGAAGAAAAATGGCATTGCAGTTCTTAGCCATATAAGGGACTTGTTAGTTTTTTTATGTGGTTGGGAATTGTTTCTCCTTTTGGTCTTCAAAGGCTGTTGCTGCTGAGTTTTCTTTAAAGGAAGGAATTACTTCTTGCTTAGGCAAAGGCTGCAGTCCTTATTTCTTCTCTTTTTTTCACATCTCTCTGACCTTTTATTGGGGGACATGCATATAAATAAATTCTGCTTGTTGGTATCGTGCAAGTTGATGGATGCGCTTACAAAGAGAGAAGCACAATGGGAAATGCAGTCTTCATTTCTGTTCTCTCATTTTATAGTGATGAATTTGGTTTGATACCAGTTTGTAAGTACATGACCTT